>NC_052349.1:78435268-78530822 GCF_009727055.1 Benincasa hispida
GGAGGATGGGTAATGTGCTCTCGATGACCTTCTTGGGGCTGTGGGAATGGTTGTTTGGGTGGTATGATTGGTTTCTTCTGAGGTTTCAATATGAGGTTGTGAATCATCAATACCGTGGTTATCCTCACATAAGCGTTCTAAGGTATTAACAACAAGATTTCCAGTAATACCTTTGTTTTCAAAGTGATCAAATAATGGGCTTGGTATGACGAACTGATCAATAAAATCATGTGAAATGGGCTTGTTGTCTTCTTTGACAGACTGGTATAGGAATCTTTCTTCAAAGAATAAGACATCACTGGAGATAAAAAATGTCATTTTAGTCATATCATATAGCTTATAGCCCTTTATACCTGATGGATATCCCATGAAGACACATGGTCTTGCTCTTAGATCGAATTTAGACCTGTTGACTGTTGGTGTAGAAGCATAGGCAAGGCATTCGAATGTCTTTATGAAGCTATAGTCAACAGTTTTGTTAAATAGAACAGCATAGGGAGTGCTATTGGATAGTAAAACCATAGGTGTTCTGTTGATTAAGTATGCTGCAGTGAGGACACATTCTCCCCAAAAAGTGAGAGGAACATTGGACTGAAACATTAGGGCTCTTGCAATGTTGAGGAGGTGTTGATGTTTCCTTTCAACCACTGAATTTTGTTGAGGAGTATATGCACAGGAGAACTGATGAGTAGTTCCTGTTTTGGGAAAAAATTCTCTGAAATTTAATTCAGGAGCATTATAGAACGAAAACTTTTTATTTTCTTTGAGAATTGAGTCTTAACAAGTTTGAAGAAACTGGGAATGACTTGTAGAATGTCACTTTTATTTTTGAAGAGATGTATCCATGTGTACCTTGATTTATCATCAATAATGGTGGCAAAGTAAGTGTGACCTGCATGTGTTCGGGTTTTAAAGGGACCCATATATCACAGTGCACAAGGTCGAAAATATTCTCAGCAACATTATTTAAGGCAGGAAATGAAAGACGCTTCTGTTTAGCTAAAGGACAAATGTGACAGAATTGTTTACAATTTGAGAAATCAGAAATCTCTATAATCTTTGACAATTCTTTTATTCTACTAATAGAGGGGTGTCCCATACGATCATGCCAAGTAGTTACAGAAGCTTTAAACAAAAACACAACAGATTCAATAGGCCAGTCAGCAGATTCAATACACAAATCTTTATTATTTTCATTATTTACTTTGAGTAAGTATAGGTCACTGATTAGTTCAGCCCTCCCAATCGTTCTCGAAACTTACTTGTCCTGAATGATACAATTAGTGTTAGTAAAGGATATAGAATATCTTCCATCCTTAAGTAAAGCACTCACCGATAACAGGTTGTATTTGAAATAAGGAATGTATAAAACATCCTTCAATATCAACTGTTTTGCTATTAGAATGTCCTCTACATACTCAACCTTCAAACGAGCTTTAGTTGGTAGTATAACTGACATATTTTGAGTGCTGTGTAGTTCTTTAAACATAGATTTATCATGGCATATATGAGAAAAGGCTACCAGAAATCAATGATCCAACAAGAATCGAGAGTGGAAAGTAGAAAGACATGTAGCTGCTATGTGGGTAGTATCTGTCTTAAGGGAATCTCATTCAATTTGTTGAGTATTCAAGTGTGTTGGCAGCATGTCAAGAGCTGTGAGTATTGGTCATTTATTCGTGCTGGCAAAGAAGGCAGACTGATATGCTTTAGGAAACTTCTCAATGGCTTTTTCAATTACTAGTTTGCATAGAGTCTGCGACCTTTGTTGATGGACTCGAAATTGTATTTGCTATCTATGCCTTAGGTGATAACCATGTAGTCTATAACATTTGTCAGAAATATTGACCTCTATATTCCACAGTTAGTGCATACTGGCGCGAGTATCTTTCTTCTTAGATTTCCTCAGATGTAAACACTTTTCCTCAGCATTAGCCATAGGAGTTATACTTTCAATCGTAGGTGTGGATCCAATGGATCTTTGGCCTTTTTTCTTAAGATATAAGAGAAGAATACCTATTTATTTGTTGGCAGAGGGTCGATCAATAGAATTTTGTGCTCTGATTTGTGCATATGACTCGTTTAAGCCCTAAGGAATGTCATTACAAATTCGCATTCAAGAATTCTATCATCTTCTTTTGACCTTGACAAGTACATTCATCTGTTGGTCTGTATTCAATAAGTTCTTGCCATATCGTAGTGATTTTTGCGTAATATACTTCCACTAAAAGGTTTCCTTGAGTAGTAGTTACAAGATCCTTTCTCAACTGGTATATATGTGGCCCATTGGATTGATGATACCTTTCTTTTTTAATTCATTCCCATATTCTCTTTGACGCTTCCCCTGTAAACTAAGCTGGCAGCAATTTCTTTTGAGACTGAGTTGATAATCCATGAGGTTATCACATCATTATTACATCTCTATGCTGATTGTAAGCTTCCTTCTGAGGGGTTTTCAATCCTTCCAGTAATAAAACCAATCTTGTTCTTCCCTGATAATGCAAGTTTCATTGCTCTGCTCCATGAAGAGTAGTTGCTTGATCCTGCAAGTGGTGTAGATACCAGATTGGTGGTCGGGATGATTGAATGATGAAGGATGAAGGATTCATTTTGGCATCGAGTTCCGAAGAGTTGCCGGACGTTGAACTCTCTGATGTCGTCATGATAGGACTGCACGAGGGTAATGGCATTCGGTGGGTTTTTAATTTTCTCTCTTGCGAAAATTCTCTGATACCATAACAAATGGAGAGAAAAGGTATGTGGAAATACTTTCTTATTGCTTTCACTTATTGTATTTACATACTTCAAGTTCCTTTTATAGAAGAACTTGTTAGTTTGCTTGACTAACTAACAGCTGAAAAATACAAACAAACTCAAACAAAATCTTAACTGTTGTAACAAATAAATTGTTATAACAGAATGTAACAAATAAATTGTTGTAACTAATAAACAGAATGTAACTGTTTTACTGTTGATAGTAATCATCAATTTTTGTATGTGTTTTCTTTTAGGAATTTTGATATTTTTGGTGCAACACCACATATATTTATGATGGTTGCTTCTCAAATTTGTTCCATTTGTAATTCTATGGTAAGAAGGCTTCAATTATGAATGGTACCCAAAATATAGAAGTTGAGATTAAGATTATTTATTATATTTGTTCTCCCTTCTAGCTACTTTTATTGGCAAAGATGTGAGAATTGAGAGACTGGAAGAACCAACGATGAGATATGGGAATGCAACACACTCTAGAAAGGGGGAATATTATTTTCTCATGTAAACTGATTTTCAGAAAGTTCTTAGGAACCCTTCATACACTTTCTCTGTATTTGTTGTAAGTTCTCTCTCCCCTATTTATTATTTTTGGCAACATGAAAATAACTTTATATATATATATAATTATTCTTTTCCAATCACAGTGACAAAGTGAGAATCAAGATGAAGGAAAAAAAAGTTGAGAAATTAGGCCAGAGAAATATGAACAAGATAATTAGGAGAAGATGGAGATATAGAGTGAGGAGTTAGAAAATATGTCGAGACAAATTAATTTAGTATTCTGATTTTTCTTTTTCAAAATCTTATTGTATATTCATTACTATATTCATATAAATTTCCTTTTATTTATGGTTGACAGAATAAATTTATGGGTGTGCGGTCATCAAAGGGTTTGTTAATAGACCATTTCCCCTTTTCTTAAATAAACAAAATAGAATACACTAATACAAATTTGACTTTTGTTAATGGGCAAAAAATATCTATGTTGATGGCCAAAAAACGTCAAGAAAGCCAACATAAAAAAAGTCTGACCATCAAGAAAACTGGTTTATTGATGGCTAAAAAAATTCACCAAAAACCTTTTCTTAACGTTTTTTGCCATCAAGAAAACGGTACTTTGATGATTTTTTGCTTATCAACTATATGGAAAAACTTTCAAGAAAAATCATTTTGCTGATATTTTCGAACATCAAAATATAGTAATATTGACATTTTTTGTCCATCAACTATTTTTTAAAAACGCAAAGAAAATCGTTTTTATTGATATTTTTTTGCATGTCAAGAAAATTATTTTATTGTCTGTGAACGTATGTTTGTATTGTCGATTTTTTAATGTCAATTATCCACTTTTGTTGACGTTTTTTACCCGTCAACTATACCAAATATGAAATATATATATATATATATATATATATATATATATATATATAATATATAATAATAGGGTCAATAAGATCCCTTATATATGTACCCTGTAATCGACTCCAAACAAGCATTTAATCGAAAATTTGCATTCATACCATGATATAACTCATGGTACCTAACCTGAATTCTATACTTAAACAACAAATATACCAAATCACTTACATAAAATTTATAGCACAACTACAAACCAATTATTACAACTCTTGCAAATCAACATATAACTACAAAATTCTACGAAGCAACAACTTCAAAACAACAACTAGAAACCAACAACTGTAAGAACTCCTGGAAACCCAAGAATTATACACAACTCCTACAAAAGCAACAATTTTATACAAGTCCTACAAAACAACTACTTCACACAACTCCTACAAACCCGACAACTATACAAATCTCTTGCAAGCTACCATTTACATAACTCCAAATTTTCAATAGCGCATATCTAAATTAATAGCATCAAACCATCTCATTGAAACAAGTAACATATTTAATAAACTGACTATCAAATCAAAATAATATAATTGTTAAGGTTGATGCCCTAAATCTCGTGGTCTTATAGTTTTTAATTGTATTTGTATAAACTTATTATTTATCTAATAAAATAAGTTGTATTTTATTTGATATTTAGTTGCATTAACTCAAAAACCAATAAACTAAGGTCTGAGGTTATTAGAAACTTAAACATGTATGTGGAGACATATAAGTGGATCATATTTAAGTGATAACCTGAATGGTTTGTAGTAGATGGATAAGGTTGGGTACCTTATCTTGGTGACACTACGGATACAACCCGCTTTATAGTTGTTATGTTGTAAAGTGTTACAAATGATATGATCTTGATCATTCATGTGGAGACATGTGAGTGCGGGTATCCTGTACATATAAAAAAAGTTTGTATAAGACTGGACCATGAAATGAATAGTCTCTCTTTATAACACCGTTGCTAGAAGAGACTTACATTTCACTAGGATGACCATAAGTTGCTTGACCTAGATCTCAAGTGAGTTGTGAACTCCTGCATATGAGGGTGGTCTTTTAATTTGTATGAGTGAGAGTGACCAATAAGCCTACTATTTTGTAGACTCGTTTGATTGGGTTGTTGGGAACATAGCTACACAAGAAAAAATTTACTCATTCCCTATTGTTAGGGTAAGTAGATAAATTGCTCCCTTAAGGACTGATTCTGGAGTTTGAACAATGTGGCACCACACCCTTTCCTGGCTCGAGAGGGGTTCGGTTATAGTTGGACTATAACTAATTGATTATTAAAGGGATAGGTAGTACTTAAGAAGTTAGATGTAACTATAAGGGTAAAACGATAATTTTGAACCATTGTACTTACGAGCAATTTGTAAATGGTCAATGAAGTGTTAATTAATAATAACCAATGGACACAAAAATATATCTATAGTGTGAAGAGTGTAGCTGTCGGTTTTCAGTGGAGTGAACGATAGTTAATGAAGGTTGATTAATTTAATTAAAGAGTTTAGTTAATTAATCAAGTATCATTGGAGCTTCAATCTATAGGTCCATAAGGTCCCCTTATTAGCTCAATCAGGACTAATGAGAATCGAATTAATTTTGGATTAATTTGAATTGTTTAAATTAATTATATAAGATATAATTAATATAGTGTACATGATACATTATAATATACAGTTTTAATAAGATAAGTAAATATTTGAATATGATTCAAATATTAATTATATGAATATGATTCATATAAAAACTATAGGTTAAAATTAATATGAATATGATTCATATTAATACTATAGGTTATATGAGAGATTAATAAACTATAGGTTATATTATATATGATTTAATATAAACTATAAGTTATATGTTATATGTGATATAACATATAGTTTAATATTTATATATATTAAGTTAATTAATAAATACACATATATTATTGTTTAAATCTTCATTTGAATTTTTTTTAATTTTAAAAAAGGAAGGGAGTTAAATAAATCCCTCAACTCCCCTTAATTCTCTCATATTTTACGTATTGTAGGAAATAGATAAACTGTCTTCTTCTTCATCATCTCCATCCTCCCAAGAGAACTCTTTGTGTGTTAGTGTTCTCTGTGTGAAATTATTCTCTCAAAAATCAAAATCTCCCTTACCAAAATTAGAGATCAGAAGTCCACACTTCTTTGATTGTTCCTCATCCTTGAAAATAATAATTGCCATTGCTACTGTACGTTTTGGGTTGCTGATCTTGTTGAGGAATTTTGCTCGAGTTCGTGCTGTGTTGAAAAGGAAGTGAGAAGACTGTGTGAGTCTTGATTCCTTCTCCTCTTTGAAATTCAAAGTAAAGAAAGCATGCATAATTAATTTAGTTTATCCATATTTCCATCCTCTGAGTTTTCTATGTTATGTAAAATGAAAATCGAGACACATACATTTGTATGCTTTTGCTTTGGGATATTCCAAACCCTTCAATTAGTATCATAGCCATCTCGTGTCTTTGATTTTAATTTTTAAACTTTAATTTATAGTTATTGGTGGGTGTATGATTTGCATTGTGAATATATGTTCTGGATTTTGCATATTGGATGTTTCGAAATTGGCATAGTTTTACTGCATTATTCAGTTAGCTTGTAAAGGTCTAGTATATTTTTGGGCATTTAATTCTTGCAATCGTGTCTGTATTTAGTCCATGTCATTCATGGGGTGTTTCCAGCTTCATTTTGGAGTTATTTCGAGCACAGCAAGACGAATGAACGAGCAAAGTAGAGAAAGCTTTCTACATTACATCATAAGGCTCGAGCATCGCAATGCTTGCCTTAGATATAAGATAGAAATCCCAACATTGCTACGCCTAGTTACAACGTTGCAACACTGTGAGGAGTGTCGCGATGTTGTGAGCAGCATAGCTGAGCTCGAACGTGATGCGTGCACGTGCAACAGCCTCTAGAATGTGGCTTGGAGAGTGGCTGGTGATTCTTCAAACAATTTTTGTATTTATTAATTATTAACTTGTAATAATTAATTATTTTATTTATTTCTCATTAACTAAATTAATATAAGTGTTATAGTAATTTAATTAATGTTTAGGATGTCAATTTCGGTCCAATGTTACTTTTATAATTTTATTATACATATGATGTATGGTTTATTTATTATATTGCATAGTTGATAGCTCTCAAAAAGAGCTATTATTCCTAGCTTGATTTAGGCTTGCTAATGATTTTTATGTGTTAATTGTCATATTTTGTGGGTACCAAGTAACTGAGAGGTAGAATCGAGCGTTTGAAGCTAAACGGGGTCAACTTGAACCAATTTGGAGTTGATTTGAGCATCTAGGCTTCAAAAGAGTAGAAATGATCAAACTGCTCTTGTGGAGAGTGTCACAATGTTGGAACATGCATAGCTTCAACACCTGCCCAATAATGTAAGGTAGTCGGCTAAGATGTAGGGCAGCGTTGCAATGTTATAGAAATTTTTGACGCGATTCCCAGCTGTTCGCGTGCGCCTTTCTTCAACTTATACACAAGGCAATGTTGCAACGCTATTCATAGGGTTGCAACGTTGTGACTTTTTCTATAAATAATCTCTTCGATTTTTAGGTTAAAAAGGAAAGGCTGAAATTTATGGAGGTCGAGGAGAGGCATGGTTTTCTTTTTTTTTTTTCTTTGTACTTTCAGTATCAATAGGTTAGTTTTATGTTTTATTTCGGGTTGTAATCAATGGATTGGATGACCGTTCTTGATTTGTCCATGGATTAAAAGGTGATTCCATCTAATTTCTTTGAGTAAAAGGTTCAATGAAATTTTGTTGGGATTTCTTGATTGAATTTACATTCTTCAATTCCGTGATTTCTTTGAATCTTGCTATAATTTAGATTTACGTTTATGTGTTGGACTGACGAACCTATCATAATTGCATGTCTTAGCTAGTTGATTTCGAGCCTATATGTTTCCTTTGTGTTCGTCGGTGCTTGAAATCACCCCAATGGCAAAAGATTGAATGTGAATGCTTAGATTTATAGGCTGGTCATGAATCTTGGTAATGCATGTTTAATCTAGATCCAAAGAATATGTTGGTTAATTGAATATGGCTACCCGGTCAGTTAATCACACAATTGAATCCTCATTCTTAATGCATATGATTTTTAATTCTATATGATCGTTGAGAACCTAGTAGAATTAAGAGCATATAATTCAATTAGTGTATTAACCTTCCGACCTTAATTGATAATTAGGACACTTGATTGATTTTGTTTTAATTAGTTGTTGACCTTTGTAGAGACTAGTTAAATCATATCAATTTGGTAGTTGTGCACGCATGAATTGAACGTTTGTTTATTTATGGAGTTCCATGGTAGAAATTGCATAGAATTCTCCCTCTTATCTAGAAATTAGATGGATTCCATTCCTAAATTACATTTATCCTTTGCATTTTAATTTCTTGCATGTTTTTAGTTTGTCCAAAAACTAAAACCCAATTTTTACTGCTTTCATAGTCAAATTTAGTTTAAGAGAGATTTAATTCTTGGTCTCTCTATGTTTCGACCCTGCACCTACCACTGTTGCTATGTTTTTGTAATAATAGAGTAGTTCGGTGTATTATAAATTTTCTTTTGTTTCACGGCCATTTTCAGGATTAAACAACATCGAAAAAGGCTGCGAACAATACTGCATGCCATATAGTATAAAAATCACACCATAGGATAAACATTATTTAATGCATCATTTTAATATAAATATTGTATTACATAGTTGCATGATTTAATTAAGCATACTCATGCATCATATTTAATATAATTGTTATATTATATGATAACATGCATTTATAACATGTTCATGCATCATTTTATATTATAAGTGATATAATATATAGTATGGATGGATAGATCAATGCTATTTAATTTTCATTACTTTATTATATAATTGTTATGTATGTTGTAATGAAAATGGAGATGCATGAAGTATGACACCACTTTAGGAAAATCTAATTGTTATTTTTAAAATATGTCATTAGATGCATATATAAGTTTTATTTATTTCATTAAACTTTATAACTGTTATAAGTTAGTGAAATTAAAATTAAAATTTATAATCAATAGTTGTGTGCAAGTATAGGTTAAATTGATTTTAAATGGTTTAAAATTGATTTCCCATGGACCTATGTTAACAATATTTCTAATGAGATATCTTTTAATAGGATTAAATTGGATTAAATAAAAAATTAAATTTATAACATGGTTATCTATAAGAGACCTTTGTCTAAGAAAGGTTCTGTCTAGGCTGGGGTATTTAAGTTGATAGAAACGCAACATCCTTATTTGGGAACCAACCTGGAAGTTGAATTAAATAAATATGTTATAAGAATGCAATGAATGATTAAGGTTTATTAACATGTTTAATAAACAAGAATCATTATTGTTAAACTATCCAATATAAGAGTTATATTTGAAAACTTTTGACAATCATTTAGTAAAAATTTACAATCCGGATTTTCTAAGTAAATGAACCCTAGGTTTAAAACACTCAGTGGGAGGAAAATGATTTATATGATACTTCAATTCCCTTTCACGTTTCTCCCTAAATAGTTCACATTGTGAGATCTATGCTCGGCCTTGAGACACCTTTACTTGTGTCTCCCTATGGATGATATTTACATAGGTTAATAACAAGGTGAATGGAGAGAGTGTATATAGTAAGTGGGAGAGGGAGTGTGTCAACACATCCCATGGTCTCCTTCATTGGTTCAGTGTAAAGTTTCATGCTTGACCTTGAGGCATCTTTGTTTGTGTCTCCCTACGGATGACATTTTGCTTGAAATTTTACTCTAACTCCATATATGGATAGTACTTCTTTAGTTTTTGCCCCAATCGATTTTTTCCCACAGTTGGCTCATTGATGTAGAACTTTAGAGTCTAAAATGAAGGGTTACACTTACAAGAAATTGTTAAGTAAGTTAATGATTTCTGGATTAAATAGGTGACTAATTGTTATAGGTTTTAGAGTTATTCTAGTGTTATGATTAGTTGAGATTGTCTCAATTCAGTGAAGGGATAACTAATCACCCTAAGATAGCTTTTACCCTAACTCACTGAAGCATCATTGCAAAATAGATGTCACATACGGTATATTAGAATTTTGCTAAAATAATTGGTTTTTTTAAGGGTAATGCCTTAATAATTAACATAAATTATATGTATATTTCAACAATTCGCAAAATGACTAGAGCTACATTAAATCTACTACGTGCTGACAAATTAAATGGAGACAATTATACTAGTTGGAAGAATATTATAAACACTGTGCTTATAATTGATGACCTGAAGTTTGTCCTAGTTGAGGAATGTCCTCAAGTCCCTGCTGCCAATGCAATCCGAAATGTTAAGAATGCATATGAAAAATGGGTCAAGGCAAATGAAAGAGTCTGAGTGTACGTCTTGTCAAGCTTACCTGAAGTCTTAACCAAGAAGCATGAAACCATGGTCACAACTTGTGAAATCATGGATTCGTTAAGGAAGATGTTTGGACAACCGTCTATCCAACTCCAACAATGAAAGAGTAAACATGCATAAAACAAAAGCTAACAGAATTATTAAGCACTCTAATTATATTTAGTTTGCGTGATAAGCATACTAAAATACATAGTTTCAATAAAAAGGATTTCACCTTGAATACCTTTGTAGATTTCCACTTGGTCTTTGCTATATCCATGAAATTGACCTTCAATTTCTTCAGTAGACCACAAAGAATATCTTCTCTACTATTCTCAACCTTGGAATGAGTGGTAGAACTCTGAATTGAGAAGGAATTGGGAGTGGATTGGAGATGGTTTGAGAGAAAATTTTTGACAGAATTTTCATTCTCAAAAATCAAAATTGCATGCCCCCAAAATCTAATAAATCATGTATTTATTCAGATTACTCATGCAAGCATTAAATAGTTCAACATTTTGACAATTGAAATTGCATTATAGAAGTGGGCTAGGTGTTGAAATGTGGAAAAATCCACTAAGACATCTCAAACTTGGATAATTCCAGTAAAACTCGAAATTTCAAATTTAAATTAATTAATTACATTTAATTTAAAATTAAATTAAATATAATTTAAATTCAATTTCAAAGAATTGAATTTCTTTTTTAAATTCGAAATTAATTTTAATTTAATTAATAAAATAATAATTTAATATCAAATATTAAGTTAATAAAACACTTAATTCAAACATGAATCCTTATTCATGTAATCAATATCTAAATCATTATTTAAATATTTTGAACTCTCTAATTACGTATAATTTCAATAAATTTAAACGTCAATTATATCGAATATAATTATCCAACCTCTAAAATTGTATTTGAACATTTCATATTCACTCAATATTATAATCTAAGGTTTAATCTTTTATGAGCTAGTAGAGGGACCTTATGGATTTACAGATCATGAGCTCTAACGATTTAAAATTAATCGATTAAACTCTTTAATCTGAATTAATCAATATTCGTTAATTACCGAGACATACCCCTCAATAATTGCACTCTCTTCACTGTAGATATATTTCTGTCCACTTGATTTAACCATGATTAGTAAGTCGATCCTTCACAGGTCATTCGTATTTACAGTTAGGTCAAAATTACTATTTTAACCTCTGTAAATACATCTTGCTCCTTAAGTCACCATTGATCCTCTATTGAACAATTGGTTTATATTCCAACTAATAAACCATGTCCCACTCTATCATGAGAGGGTGAGGCCCTTTTATTCAAAACCATGAATCAGTACTTAAGAGAACAACCTATCTGCTAACTGTAAATTAGGTAGGAGTGAATTCCATTTTGCATGATTATATCCCCAGCTATCTATCTGAATTTATCCCCAAAATGGTAGGCTTATTGAATAGTGTTGTTGAAATATTCTCACCTATGCAGATCAAAGGATAATCTCGAATAAACAGGAATTTATAGTTAGCTCAGGATCTAGATCAAGTTACCCTAGTCATCGAATTGAAATAGTCATTTTTAATAGTAAACGGTCGTTATAAAGAAAAGTGACTATTTCATGGTCCGGTCTTATGCAAACGTCTTTTGCATAGGATGCCCCTACTCGCAGCTCCATATGAACGATTTCAAGATCACATTGTTTGTATCAGTATACAAAGTAGGCCGCATCCATAGTGTCCCCAGGATGAGGTACTCAATCTCATCCATATACTTATAGACCTTTTAGGCTATATACTATAACTTGATCCTCTTGTATGTCTCTACATAAAGTTAAATTATTCATATTATAGCTATGGGTTCGTTCATAGGATTTTATAACAGATTGAAATTTCAATAATACTTTTATTGAAAAATAGAATAGGTTTCATATAATACGAACTCTGAGTTTTAGGACATTCCTAAAAATCTCCCACTTGGACTAAAAATCCAGTAGGTATATACAAATATACAATGTTGGTACTTTCGCTCATTACAAATATACAAATATACAACTTCAGTGGGTACATACATAAATACAAATATACAAATATATACAAATATACAATGCTGAGAAAAAGAGAGAAAAATACAATAAACTAGGGCATCTATATGTTAGGAAATGCCGAAACTCGCAGTTCGTAAATGTTGTTAACATATTCTATTTATCAATAAAAATATTGTTGAGTTTTTATTCAATAAATTGATATTAGATCCTTCTATGAAAATCCAATAAACGAATCCATTACTATAACTTGAATACTTTAACTTTATGTGGTGACATAAAAAATGGATCAAGTTATAATATATAGCAAAAATGGTTTATAAGTATACAGATGAGATTGGGTACCTTATCCTGATGACACTATAAGATGCGACCCATTTTGTATACTGAAAGAAATGATGTGATCCAAAAATCATTGATGTAGAGACATGTGAGTGGGGGTATCATGTGCAATGAGTTTGCATAAGACCGGACTTCGAAATAGTCATTTTTCTTTATAACAACCGTTTACTGTTAAAACTGGCTATCTCAAACTCAATGACCTAGGGTAACTCGATCTTAATCCTGAGCTAACTATGAACTTCTGTTTATTTAGGAATTATCCTTTGTTCTACATAGGTGAGAGTAGTCCAACAACACTAGTCAATAAACCTCCCATTTTGGGGATAAAATCGGATAGATAGCTGGGGACATAGCTTTGCAATTGAAGGAGTAATATAACATGGAGTGGAACAAATCATAATCAATAAGTACTCTAACTACTCTTAATTTGAGTTTTAAACATGTTATTCAAGTGAAATTCAAAGAAGGTTTGAAGCAAATATTACCTTTGAAGACTTAATCCACGAATTCAGCAGTAATACTCCAAGATTGAGCTTGAAACTTCAACAAGACCACCACTAAGATCTTCTCTACAAAGCTTAAGAAGGAATATGTGGTGGAAGCACTCAAATCCAGCTGAAGTGGAGAGGGATTTTGATGGGTTGAGAGAGTTTTCAGTTTTCCAGCTTTTCAGTCAAAATTCCATAAATTCTTCTCCTATTTCTCTACATGAAGCATGTATATATACACTAAAACATGCAGGATCATGAGGCTGCATGGAAGGCATCTCGTACTTAGAGTATTTGATGGAAGTTGGTGAGTTACCACTTAAAGAGATAGTGGATTTTCCCCAAAATTGGAAAAATCCACTTTCTCTTTAATTTTGTTTTTAAAAATCAATTTTCCTAAAATCGATTTTTGTTTTAAAAAAACTATTTTATTTAAATTTTATTTTTATAAAATTAATTTATATAAAATTAATTTTATTTTGATTACACCTTTTAATTAATAGAAAATTAATTTAATATCTTAATATTAAATTAATAAAACATCAATTCCAATAATATGATTCAATTTCATATTTAAATCATAATTTAAATATTAATTGATTCTCCAATTTCGTTTAATCTAAATTAGACGTTTTTTTAATTGTATCAAATACAATAAATTGAAAACCCTAATACTTGAATTTGACATTTCAAATTCATAACTCTAATTCCAAAATTCATCCACTTAATACTCAATTTGATATTCCAATTTATGGGTTAGTAGAGGGACCTAATGGACCCAAATCATGAGCTCCAACGATTTGTAATTAATAAGTTAAACTCTTTAAACCAAATTAATTACTACTTGTTAACTATCAAGGCACACCACTATAGCTCGATAGTTGCACTCTCCTCACTGTAGATATATTTCTGTCCATTTCGACCATAATCAGTAAGTTGATCATTCACAAGTTGTTCGTATTTACAGCTAGGTCAAAATTATCGTTTTACCTCTACAAACACATCTTGCACCTTAAGCTCCCACTGACCCTCTATTGAACAACTGATTTGTAATACATTTTTATAAATCATATCCCTCTCTACCAAGAGAGAGCGGGGTCTTGTTGTTCAAGACTAGGCATCAGCACTTAAGAGAACAACCTATCTGCTAACCCTAAGTCGGGTAGCAGTGAGTTCCATCTTACATAGCTATGTCCCAAACTATCTTTCTGGTCTTATCCCAAAATGGAAGGCTTATTGAGCAGTGTTGTTGGATTACTCTCACCTCTGGAGATCAAAGGATAATCCCGTAATAAACAAGAGTTCATAGTTAGCTCAGGATTAAGATTGAGTTCCCTTAGGTCATCTTAGATTTGAAATAGTCAGTTTTAATAGTAAATGGTTGTTATAAAGAAAAGTAACTATTTCAGGTCCAGTCTTATGCAAACTTATTGCATAGGATAGCCCAACTTACATGTCTCTACATGAATGGTTTGTGCACCACATCATCCATATACTTATAGACTATTTAGGCTATATACTATAACTTGATCCTATTTATCTCACCACATAAAGTTAAAGTATTCATACAATAGCCATGGATATGTTTATTAGATTTTTATAATAGAATGTAATATCAATGACTTTATTGAATAAAATACTCAATAATATTTTCTTGATAAATAGAATATTTTAACACAAAATTTACGAACTGCGAGTTCTAGGAAATTCCCAACAACAATATGAAATTCACTCCTACCCGATTTAGGGTTAACAGATGGTTTATTCTCTTAAGCGCTAATGCCTTGACTTAAACAATAGGGTCCTGCCCACTTATGGAAGAGAGGGTTATGATTTATAAGTTGGACTATAAATCAATTGTTCAATGGAGGATCAGTGGGAGCTTAAGGAACAAGATGTATTTACAGGGGTAAAACGATAATCTTTGACCCAGTTGTAAATACGAACGACTTGTGAAGGATTGACTTACCGATTATGGTTAAAATGGATAAATATATCTAGAGTGAGAAGAGTGCAACTATCGAGCTATAGTAGAATGTCTTGGTAGTTAACGAATAGTAATTAATTCAGTTTAAAGAGTTTAACAAATTAAGTACCAGTTGTTGGAGCTCATGATCTTTAAGTCCATAAGATTCCTCTACTAGCTCGTAATTTGGATTAGTAAATTGAGTATTCTTGATAAGATTTGAAGTTAGGGTTTAGAATTTGAAATGTTCAAATTCAATTAGGGTTTCTATTTATTGTAATCGATACAATTAAAATGTTTAATTTTATCAAAATTAAATGAAATTGGAGAAATGATGAACGTTTAAAATATGATTTAAATATTAATTATATAATATTAATTTCATTTTGATGGATTTGGTTTTTATTAATTTAATATTAGATATTAAATTAATAAATTTAATTTAGAGGTTTAATTAATTAGTTTTATTTAAAAATTAATTAATTGAATTAATTTTATGAAACTAATAAATAAAATTAAATAAGTTTAATTTAAAAATGATTTTGGAAATCTTGTGAAAAACATTTTGAAAATCAAAGTGGAGATTTCCAAAAGTTGGAAATCTCCTTTGATTTATATCACCTTATTCACAACTCCATTTTCTCCATGAAGTAGGAGCTGCCCTTCATACAAGCCATGAATTTCCATGGTGAAATCTCTATAAATTGAAGTGTTGAGCTGAATATTACATTCATGCTTACAAGAACTTCAAAAGGAACTCTGTAGAAACCTCCAAACCCTCTTCAAATCTCATATACGTCCAACTCAATTTAGTGTTTCCACCACACAATCCTTGTAAGAGAATAGTAGAGAAGCTCTTTTACGTGGAACTCAACTGGTATTGAAGAGGATTCTTCAAAGGTATTGTGTTAAGCAAACCCTCTTCTGTAACTGTTACTTTGAAGCATGTTTTAAACTCAAATTAAGTATGATTAGAGTGCTTACTGATTCTTTTTTTCCTCTGTTGCACATTAATACACTCTAACACTATATACCCTTGACATTCTTACACTTTCCCTAGATTTATGAAGCTCGTAGTTCCAATCCTATCAGATGACTCTCGAACACTTTATCCGTGAGGGCCTTCATAAATGGATCAAAAAGATTATCTTCAGTGGCTATTTTCGTGACTATCACGTCTCTTCTGAGTACTATCTCCCTTATGAGATGGTACTTTTGCTCGATGTGTTTTCTGCGTTTGTGGCTCCTAGGTTCCTTTGAGTTGCTAACTACTCCACCGTTATCACAATACAGGGTGATCGGTAGATGCATATTTGGAACCACTTCAAAATCTGTCAAGAATTTTCAAAGCTATATTGCTTTTTTAGTTGCTTCACATGTAGCTACATATTCAATTTCCATCATGGAGTCAGCAGTACAACTTTGTTTGATGCTTTTCCACACTGTAGCTCATCCATTCAGAGTGAATACTGATCCTGAAGTAGTTTTCCTAGAATCTACATCAGTCTGAAATCAGAATCAGTGTATCCTCTAAGGATCAAATCCTTAGGATCGTACTGTTAGGGATGATGCCCTAAAATCTCGTATCTTGTAGTTTGTATGGGCGCTTGTGATGTATAATATATGATATTTTCTTCACTACTTGACTTTGCACATTGGATGTTTTATTTTCTTTACCACAAGCTAATAAACATAAAATCCTTGGTTATCTGTATGTGACTCAATCATGTATGTGGTGACATACAAGTGGATCATGTCTTAAGTGATAACCAAAATGATCTGTAGTATATGGATATAGGAGGGAAACCTTATCCTGGTAACGCTACAGATACGACTCGCTTTGTGGAATAATTACAAGTGTTGTGACTTGCTACAGATGGTCTGATCCTGATTATTCGTGTAGGGACATGCGAGTGGGGGCGTACTATACAAAGAGTTTATATAAGACTTGACCATGAAGTGTTAACGTCTCGTTATAGAACGCCGTTCATGACAGAGACTTCACTTCACTAGAATGACCATAGGTAACATGACCTCAATCTTGAGTTGGGAACTTTTGCCATCGAGGGCGGTCCTTTGATTTGCATGGGTGCGAGTGGCCAAGTTGCTAAGTCAAACCTACCACTTTGGGGATTCATCTGATTTGGGAGCTGGGAACTCAGCTACACAAGATGGAATTCACTCCTTCCCCAAAGTAGGGGTAAGTAGATAGATTGCTCCCTTAAGGGATCCCGGGGCTTGAATGATGTGGCACCACACATCTTCTCATGGCCTGGGAGGTGTTCACACATAGTAGGACTATGTTGTATTGTTCATTAGAGGGATCAGTGGTACTTAAGGAGTTAGATGTAACTATAGGGGCAAAACGGTAAATTGGTCCAACTGTACTTACGAGCATCTGTGAAGGGTTATCGTACTGATGATTGGTTATATCCGATGGACACAGAAATATATCTGTGGTAAGGAGAGTTCAGCTGTCGGTCTTTAGTGGGATGCTTGGCAGTGAACAGATGGTGGTTCTAGTGGCTAAAGAGTTTAGTCAACTATTCACGTACTGCTGGAGCTTCGAGCCATAAGTCCATAAGGTCCCCTTGGTAGCTTGGATTCAAGTTGAGAATCAGTTTTTGGGTCAGTTTGAAATGTTCAAATTGACAAGAGGGAGTTTGATTATATATGATATTATTGAACTAGTTAATTATATATGATATAATTGACTTTATGTATGAGATACATTAATTGGAGGAAATTGGATATAAATATGATTTATATTTAGTGGAGGAGAAAACACTATGGTTGATATATGATATTAAACTATAGGTTAATGAATATAACATGATTATATTTATTATTTATTAATTTGTCAATTATGGGATAATTGATCGCCGTTTTCACCGTAACTGTGTGTTGTAGGAAGTTCCATTCGGTTTTTGTAATTGAAGAATAAAATGAAAATTGTTTTCATTTTGCAAAGAAAACGGTTAATTAGCTCACGAAGTGTTTGCATCCTATCGGTTAGTGAATTGAGAGCCTATACGATGGCTTGAGTTTACTAGATGATCGCTTGCACGTGTGTGCTGCTTTCTAAACGATTGCCCACATTTTACTAAACGAAGATGATCGCTTACTTTTTCCTACACGATCGTGTACCTCACCTAAACGACTAAGAACTTTTTCTATACGATAGACTCGCTTTTCTCCCACTTGCTTGATCGTTGTATATGATCTCTTTTCCTCCTTCCTTCTACCAAATCCGAACAGAGTTCACTTTTGGATTCTCACTCCAAGAATACTAAGGGTTCCAAGTGGTGGTGTCGTCCCCATTCTTCGTCTATTCGTTTGGAGTCTGTTCGTGGTAGATGACCGAAGTGTTGCTGAATGTTAGCTTGCCGTTCCAGTGAGAACGTGAGCGTCCGTGCATGGAGAGAATGAGCTTTGCTGAAGAGAGTCTTCAACTGGTAAGTTTCCTCATTCTCTTGTTAATTTTTTTCTTAGCATGCCGATAATTTAGTAGTTTGATGCATATTTGTATGTGTGAATATAAATTTGGTAATTCTATCACAATGCTTTTGGAAAAATCCGCTTCCGTTCAGAGGTACTCTTGTATAAGAGTTCCTTGACGTACATGAGCATATAGTCCCTCGTTCTTCGAAGATACTTGAGAATGTTTTTAACAATAGTCCAATGGTTATGATCAAGGTTGAACTGAAACTTACTGATGATTCCAATTGCAAAGCATATTTCGGGACGCGTACACAATATAACGTACATCAAGCTCCTGACTATTGATGCATAAAGATTTTTTTTTTATTTCCTCAATTTCTTGAGGTGTCTTAGGACACTGTTCCTTGGACAAATGAATTTCGTGTCTAAAAGGTAGCGTACCTTTTTTTGGAATTTTGTATATTATATCGTGACAATATTTTGTCAATATAAGATGCTTCAGATAGTGCTAGCATTCAGTTCTTGCAATTTCGAACCATTTAGATTCCAAGAACATATTGTGCATCTCCCAAATCTTTCATTTGAAATTGCAATGCTAGCTATCTCTTTATGTCAACCAGGAATCCTATCTCATTCCCAATGAGTAGGATATCATTGGCATAAAGTACCAAGAAAGCTACAGTCTTGTTGACTATTTCCTTGTAAACACAAGGTTCGTCAACATTATATTCAAAGCCATCAGATTTAAACGCAGTGTCAAATATTATATTCCAAGGTCGAGATGTTTGTTTTAATCCAAAAATGGATCTATTAAGCTTGCAAACCTTTTGCTCCTGACCCTGTTCAATAAACCCTTCTAGTTAAGACACATAAATACTTTCATCAAGATCATCATCCAAAAACGCTGACTTGACATCCATTTGCCAGATTTCATAATCATAGAAAGCAGCAATGGATAAAAATATTCTAATAGATTTAATCATGGCAACAAGAGAGAAGGTTTCTTCTTAGTCTACCCCCTCTCTTTGGGTAAAACCTTTTGCCACGAGTTTTGCTTTGTAGGTTTGCACCTTACCAGTTTGGTCTTGCTTTCTATTGTAGATCCACTTGCAACCAATAGGTTTTACCACATCTGGTTGATTTACAAGTTTCCAAACAAAATTGAAGTACATCAACTCCATCAATCCCTGAGTTAGCAATGATCGAAAGGGCATACTGAGATAGCTCAGTAAATCTTTGCTCGTACTCAGCAATCGTCATCAATCCCTGAGTTAGCCTAAGGAACTCCTCCCTCTTCACTTCTTTAAAAGTACTAGGGTAGTATTTATCCTCAAATACTTGTCTGAACTCAGACCAAGTCATAGTTTCCGAACTACTCCTTATGGCCTCTACCACCTTCCACCATTTCTCAGCCCCTTTCTACAGCAAAAATGTCGCTAACCCGACCTTATAGTCCTCAGGGCACCTCATAACCTTAAAACATTTCTCAAAGCCCAACCAAACCTCAAAATCTATTGGTTCTGTGGCTCCATCGAACGTTGTGGCACCTAAAGCTTTCAGCCTCTCGACTCCGAATTTCTTCTCTGGATCGGTCTGAATCGATCCTACACTCACCGCTAATCTCTGGACGATTCTATCAAACACTCGATCCTCTATCTGGGGATCTACATCTACCCATGGGGTACTCGACTCATCTGCAGAAGTCGCTTCCAGCTCTACTGAGTCTCTAACTCTCTTCCCCTTTGGATTCGGGTCCTGCCTAGCTTCGGGAACTCCACTGGTCGGGTCAACATTCCTCTCCTCAGTCTGCTTGCTCAACCTGCCACTTCTCCTCAGCATCTTTACCTAATTATTAAGTACACATGTTAGGGACTTACTTATGGGACTTAATCTAATGCATGAACTCTCTCTTTCACCCCAAAATCTCATGGTTTGATACTAAGCTAGTATAAACTCAAACTTTACACTCAACCTTTTCCCAAGTTTTACGTATACCTTTGCTCTGATACCAAGCTGTCACACCTCGTCCCAAACTACACTCTGAGCGTAGGAAAGGACATGACTGATAGCAGTTATCAACCCTTTTGTTGACACTTACTGCCTAATAACTCTTGTGGAATAACTCTGATACCAAGGTATAACTCATATACAGCAGAATGCCTATTAGGCCAAAAATTTATTAATTCAGAAACATAACATGTTTAGAGTAATTACAATACTAGATTCATAAGTCCCAAAGCCCAAAACCCTCGTCCCTATATGAATAACTATAACATGTGTATAATATTTACAGTAACCACCTAAACAGACGGGTTACAATATCTTTATCCTTTAGTGGCAGAGCAGTGTAGAGCTATCTCCTGAGGATTTGATCTCTACCTAAGGGAAAGAAAAACATTTGAAAACGGAGTGAACTTGCTAGCCCAGTGAGTGACTTAAGAAAGATAATGGATTCTCATGCAAAAGTCTCAATAAAGAGATCAAACTAAAATATATAAGCTTCTACAGTAACCTTGTACTGCAGTATAAACATTTTCCAAGCATAAAACATATAAAGCTATTTTTATCAGAAAACATTAAAACTGTTTCTCAATTGAGAATAACCCTGCTGTAGTTAAAACCCAACACCAATTGTTAGCCAAGAGAGAACCCTTTTGCTCAAGACTTCAACTACCTACGTGCACGTGGCCATACTAAGTACCGTCACACCTTATGTACTTCTGCTTAGATACCTTCTCAAAACTTGTCCTTCAGTATCGAGCTGCTAATATACCTTCTCAGATATCCTTCGGTATCAAGTTGGTCGGATACCTTCTCAAATGTCCTTCGGTATCAAGTTGGTCGGATACCTTCTCAAATGTCCTTCGGTATCAAGTTGGTCGGATACCTTCTCAAATGTCCTTCGGTATCAAGTTGGGCGGATACCTTCTCAAATGTCCTTTGGTATCGCATTTTAAATAAAACTAGTCATAAATGACTTTCTCTTTAAAGCATGTAAAGTATAACACATATAAAAACATGTCTTTAAAGATACTAATGCATGCTGGGTGTATTTAACACACATAAATAGCTTTTCAATAAACTTTTCATGCATGGATGCGTTTAAAACATAACTCATGGTTTGCTTGGAAATTACTTTGTAAAACTAGCTGGCATGAGAATAATCTTTCTTTAAAACATGATTCCTTTAAAACATTGTAAATATTTTAGTCATTCACCTTGTCGTCTAGGAACTTTTCACTCTAGAAGTTCCTTCTTTACCTCAGGCTCCCTTTTACACCCCTAAAATCCAGTTTCAATTTACAACTTAGATTACTCATAGTTATAAGCCTTATTTTGAGATACTTTTTTCTTCAAACATGTTCTAAAATATCTTAGGAAGCTTACCCTAAAATCTAAGCTTAGAACTCTTTGTGGTTTGGCCGAAATCTTAAAATATTCAAGACTGGCTCAAGCTTACCCGACAGCCTGACCCATCTGTCTCCTTATCAGTTTTCTGCTCGATCCCTTGGAGCTTCTCTTCGACAGCCCTACCCTGAAAACTAGACTTGCAGAGATTTCAGGTGGCTTTAGAATCACTCCAAACACACGAGTATACTGGGAGAACTCCTTGTCCCAAATTGATGCAGTTTTCCAGACTTCACTGTCTACTGCGTCCCCCTTGAAGCTTTATGATCAACGCATGGATTTTGCTATCAACGCAATGTTTACTCAGATTTCCCACTCTTATTAAATGTATTTTGAATTTTGATCTTAAAAAGAAGTCCTTGGCTTGATTTACAGGTGACCAAAAACCCTTCAAGGTTGACACCTCCTACTTGGCTGCATGTCCAAGTGTTTCCTCCTCACACTATCAACGCAACTTTTGATCAACGCAACTTTAGGTGTCCTTCTCCTATATAGCCAACACATGGGGCTTAATTTTGCATGCCCTCTTGTGCAACCACCTCATTTGCTTAAGACTTAAGGTTTCTTCCCAAGAAGCCACATGTTTGATGACGTCCTCCATGTGAGCTCATCCTTCATATGCGTCCACAAACCCTTGGATGTTCAACGCATAGTCTATAATCTGTCTCTTATACACATCTAGATGTGTATAAGAGACAGTATGAGCGCTTGGCACCGACGCATGGGACGGCCGCATGGCACCTTCCAGCGCATGCCTAGCCCCGCATCCTCGCACCTGTCTCTTATACACATCTAGATGTGTATAAGAGACAGTCGCTCGGCATCGACGCATGGGCGCTTGGCATCGACGCATGGGCGCTTGTCATGGGCGCTTGGCACCGACGCATGGGACGGCCGCATGGCACCCTCCAGCGCATGCCTGGCCCCGCATCCTCGCACACCCTTGCGTCCACATGCCCTTTGCACCACCGACCCTCGTGCGATCCCAACCTTCCAACGCATCACTTTCAACTTTCTTCCTTCAGCCATATGGACGCATACCACCCTTCCAACGCATCCATCACATGCAACACATCCATCATCCAATGCATCCAACGCATCCAGCGCATCCAACGCATCTATCATCCAACACATCCAACGCATCCAACGCATCCAACACATTCATCATATAGGTTTATACTTAGCCAATTTTCCAAGTTTTTCCCCAAAAGTCAAGCTTCCAAATTCACACATTTTCTTCTAATTTTTCACCATTTTCTCCACCATTACACATTAGTTTCCACATCAACCTACTCACCACACTAGTCTCAGTAGGGAACATACTCAAGTAGAGAAATTAGGATTCGGGGTTCCCACCCATTACGTCGAGGCATTCTCAACCCATGAGTGATGGATCAACAACTTTTGTTGAAGATCCAGCTTGATCAACAACTTTTGTTGATTTATCTATAGATTCTTTGGACATCTCATCTAATACTAGTCTACTGCAAGGTTGATGATTTCTCATGTGATCTTTCTCTAAGAATATAACATTTTTTGATATAAATACTTTGTCTTCTTGAGGAACATAAAATAAACTACCTTTTTGTTTTCTTTGGACATCTCATCTAATACTAGTTTACTGCAAGGTTGATGATTTCTCATGTTATCTTCCTCTAAGAACATAACCTTTTTCGATACAAATACTTTGTCTTCTTGAGGATCATAAAATAGACTACCTTTTTGTTTCTTTAGGGTATTCTACAAATAGACATACTTTTGAATGTCCTTCCAATTTCTTAGGATTTTGCACCAACATGTGAGTTGGACATCATCAAATTCTGAAGTGATGTAAACTACCTTTACGTTCTCTCCATAACTTATATGGTGTTCCTAAAACACTTTTTGAGGGAACCATGTTCAAAATATATATGTTAGCTTGCATTGCATACCCCCAAAAGGACTGAGGTAATTGGGCATAACTCATCATTGAACGAACCATGTCTAACAAGGTTCAATTTCTCCTTTCTGCTACACCATTCTATTGTGGTGTACCAGGTGTTGTGAGTTGGGATTGAATTCCATGTTCTACTAAATAGTTCTGAAATTATAAATCCATATACTCACCACCCCGATATGATCGAAGTGTTTGAATCTTTCTACCTAATAGGTTCTCAACCTCAGTTTTATACTCTTTGAACTTTTCAAGAGTCTTAGACTTATGATGCATTAGGTAAACATAGCCATATCTAGAATAATCATCAATAAAACTAAAGTAATATTTAGATCCTCCTCGAGCTTTAACATTCATGGACCACAAAAATATGAATGTATAAATTATAGAGGTTATTTGGCTTTAAGACCTTTTCCTAAAAAAAAAATAGATCTTTTAGTCATTTTTTTTCTCAAGACATGATTCACATGGAGGTAAAGATCTGTCTTGTAACTGATTTAGATGACCAATATTTACTAATCTATCAATCATGTTGAGATTTATGTGACCAAGTCTTAAGTGCCAAAGATAGGCGTTAGAAGAAATATTTCTTTTCTTACTTTAAGTTTCTACTGCTTTAAACATCTCTATATTTAAAATGGCTTTTGCCTCAGTTGGTTTTAACACATACAAGTTATTTTCAAGTTTAGTTGTACACATTTTTACACCTTTTGAATTAATGAACACTTCATTTACATCAAAAGTGACTTTATGCATATGTTCTAGTAAACAAGATACAGAGATTAAGTTCCTTTTCATTTTAGGTACAAAGTATATATTTTCCAGTAAAATGTAAGAATCTCCAAAACATAACTTGATGTCTCCCATTGCTTCTGCTGAAAGGACTTCACCTATTCTCACCTTGAAAGTTAGTTCGTTTTCTGATAGCTTCTTCCAGGAACTAGTCTTCTGAATGAAAGTGCAAATATGATTAGTGGCGTCTGAATCTAGTATCCAGGTTAAGTGAGAACTTTCCACTAAATACGTTTCTATTACAAGTAAATCAGATTTACCTTGATTTGCCTTCTCAACTTTCTTCCCCGCAAGATTCTTAGGGCAATTTCGTTTCCAATGCCCGTCGACGTTACAATGGAAACATTTTTCTTTTACAACTTTCATTTTGCTCTTAATAGAAGGAGTTTATTTCTTCCTTTTTCCCTTTTTCTTCATCTGGATACTCTTATCCTTTGAAGCTCCAGACTTCTTTTCAGAGGGTTTTGAACTAGATGATGAACCCTTAAGAAATTTCCTTTGGGAAACAACATTTGCTTCCCCTTCTTTATTTTTCATTAAAGATTGATAAATTTGGAGTTTATTCAGGAGAGTTGTCAAGTTGTAATCAATCTTATTCATTATAGCGTTAGTATGAAAGGTTAGAAAACTCTTCAGATTAGATTCTATTATCATACTAACTTGACTTCTCTCGTCGATGACAATACCATTTTCTTCCACTATGTTGAAGTGGACCATCATGTCCAGGACATGTTGTCTAACAGAGGTCCCCTTCTTCATACGTGAGTTTTAAACATATTTTATAGCACTATGTCGTGCCATTGAGGACGGCTATCCAAACAGCTCTTGTAATGACTCCATGATCTCTCTAGCAGTGACCATGGTTTCATGCTTTTTAGTAAGCACATCAGATATGCTTGCTAAAATTTAGGCTCTGGCTTTTTCATTAGCTCGAACCCATCTATCAAAGCATCCCAAACAGCTCAGTTTGCATTAGAACTGTGAAGAGGAGGAAGTTCCTCCCTTAAAATGAATCTTAGGTCATCAATGACTAGTATCATGTTTATGTTTGACTTCCAATTTGAATAACCCTCTACATTGGATGTATCGGAAGCTAAGAGTTGAATAATTGAGTTTGACATGCTGAAACATAAACAAATTCTATGAGAAAATTGCATATAAATCCAATTTTAGCAAAAGTAATAAAGTACCCATATATCTTTATTTATTTGCAACGATACTTTAGTGAGTTAGAATAGATGCTATTGAGGGGTAGTCAAATATTCTTTCACTGAAGCAAGACATTATTGACTAAATACTATATCCAGAATAACTCTTATTCCTATAGTCATTTAGTTACCATTTTCGGTCTAGAACTTACTAACACTTAGTAACTCTTGTAAGTGTGACCCTCCATTTTTAGATTTCATAGAATGATATGGATATGCCCCCGAAGCAGAAAAAATGTTCAAGCTAGAACTAAAAAACCTATTCATTTATGAAGTTTGAGTTGTTTCGAATCCAATGTTACAACCCTCCGAAGGGATTGCCATGAGAATGACTAGCTACTACTGCCTAAAAATGATAGCAGGCACAACATAAGAATCTCACCGTAGGATATGCTGACACATTTCCTGCACCCACTTACTATGAACTACTTCCTCTATTCACCTTGTTATTGACTCATGCAAACACTTTTCGAATGGAACAGTCATGGTAAAAGTGACACGAAGCCGAGCATGGATCTCACGGTGTGAACTCTTAGGGACGTGAGAGCTAAAAATGATATATCATATATATTATTAATTTCCCACTGAAGTGTTCTAACTGTTTGAGTATCTCTTATACTTAGGTATATTTCGGCTAAAAAACACCCTAAGTCTATGTGGTTTATCCGAGTATAAAGTTTATATTTGGATTTAACTTGCGATGTCTAAGTGATAAAACCATTTTATTACCCCATACCGCTCACACATGCTAATAAAACCGATTAACAATGCTCAGTATTTTGATTATAGTCCCCAAGTAGCAGGTGTTATGTAAACCGTCAACTTAAATACCTCCAGCCTTAGACATGATTATAGATCGATTGAGTTTATAACTGTGTTTTATAAATAACAACCTATTTTAATTACTAAAACATGTTGTTATTAAACCTAAGTGAACATGCATCTTATCTTTGTTATAGGTTTTAAATGTGTAATTCATTTTATAACTCTTATAAAATTATAGACATGCTATAACATATACTTAAGCATTCCATACATTAATATAACAATTATATTAAACTTTTGAAACCCTAAACATGCATACTATATATATTATAACCAATTTATAACATATATTAATGCACAAAACATGCTTTCCTATGGTGGAATTTTAAATCTACATGACATACAATATGCACATAGATGTTTAATTTAAATATAACATACATCACATGCATAAAATATTTAAACAACACTGATATGGACCAACTTTGGCATCCTATGCAAGCAATAAACTACTTTATTACAAAATAAACATAAAAACAGCTTTAAGAAGCCTCTAGAGCATCCGAACCGACCCAAACTACTCGAACCGGACCCCAGGCAGCTGAACCGATCAAACCGAACTACTCCCACGAACTGGTTTACGAGTGCGCGTGTTTTTAGATTGGGATGAGCAGCATTGCAACGCTCCATCTCAGCGCTGCAACGCCTCGGGCTTCAGGAAGAACAACGTTGCAATGTTGTATGGGCAATGTCACTTCTCCAAATTTTCCAACTGACCTTGCTTACTTGAATTTTCAATTACAACCTAGTTTCAACTATATTAACTCCAATAAAATTATAGACCCTTAATCGCACATTAAGGTTCATCAAACAAGAGCTAATTACAACTTTAACAACATAATTATAGAGGAATCTAATGCAAAGTTGGATGAACACTATATCAATCACCATAACATGCATGATTAGAAATTCACCCATATGAAAGAGGGGACATCTATTCAAGAGCAAATTCTGAACATGATGATCCACATTAATGTGGTTGAGATGAAAGCATCTATCATTGACGAAGCCATTCATGTTAGTTTTATCCTTGAGACTCTACCTGAGAGCCTCCTCCAGTTCTGTAGTAATGTTGTCATGAACTAACTAGACTACAACTTGATTACCCTTCTTAATAAACTACAGACTTATCAGTCTTTGATGAAAGTCAAGGACGAGAAGAGAGAGGCAAATATTGCCACTTCCACTAAGAAGTTCCATAAAGGTTCAACCTTTGGAACAAAGCATGTACCTTCTTGTTCTAGAACCAAAAAGTGGAAGAAAAGGAAGGGAAGTCAGAAAAAATCTAACCCTATTGTGTCCCAGAGGGGCAGAAAGGCTAAAGTTGCCAAGGGAATCTGTTTCCATCACAACAAGAAAAGAAATTGGAAGATGAATTTGAAGGGAATTTGAATACCCACAACAGAAGCAATCGAATGCATCAGTCTCTAATTTTTGTTTTACAGAACAATAATAATGCAAAGGCAACATAGGCTAAACAAACCTAAGCATGCTTCTACTGTGAAATTAGAGAGGAGAAGGGATTAAGAAAGACATACCCTTGAAGATCTATAAGTTTTCTTTTCCTCTCCATAGCACGAACTTGCCCGATGTTCACTTGATCTCCCAAAGCCAACACCATGAACACAACATCAAGGAATAAGGAACACCCCACAAGGTCTTCCTCGTTATTCTCAGGGCTAAGAATCGTGCAGAGTTTGTGGGTTTATACTTAATCTTGGTAAATGAGAGGAGAATAAGTAGAGATTGAGAGATTATAGGGAGACCAAAGGAAGAAGAAAAAGTTGAGAGTCACTTTCTCACTTTTCTATTTCACATGTATTGAGAGGTTAAGAGGTTGAGAGGGTTGAGGGAGTTATAACTCCCTCCCTTTTTAATTTCAAAATTCAAATTCAAATAATTTGAATTATATATATATATACTATATATATATATATATATATATATTATATATATATATATATATATATATTATATATATATATATATATATATATTAATATTATATAAATATTAAATTATATTGTTATTTATATATTATACTACATAATAACCTATAGTTTATGTTATATCACTATTATATATAATCTATAGGTTTTTATATAAATCACATTTAATATAAATTAATAATTGAAGCATATTCAAACAACCTCTTTTCATCATGCTATAATAGATTTAATATGAATCATATTCATATTAATTTTAACATATAGTTTCTATATGAATCATATTTATATAATTAATATTTGAATCATATTCAAATATTTATTTCTCTCATAAACTATATAGTTTTAATATGAACCATACTCATATTAGTTCTAACATATAGTTTATATGAATCATATTCATACAATTAATATTTGGATCATATTTAAATATTCATTTCTCTCATAAAACTATATAAATTTAATAAGAATCATATTTACATTAATTTTAACATATAGTTTCTATATGAATCATATTCATATAATTAATATTTGAATCATATTCAAATATTTATTTCTCTCGTAAATCTAATATAATGTATCAACATACTTTATATTTTATAATGTATCAATATACATTATTTAATTGTATCTTATACAATTAATTTCCTTTAATTAATTTGAAATATTCAAATTAAACAAAAATTAATTGTATTCTCATTAGTTCTTATTGAGCTAAGAAGGGGACCTTATGGACTTATAGAGTGAGGCTCCAATTATACTTGATTAATTAACTTAATTAATCTTCATTAACTGTTGATCACTCTCATCAACAATGCGTTGATGCTTCACAAATTGCTCATAAGTACAATTGGGTCAAAATTACCATTTATCCCTGTAGTTAGATCTAACTTCCTAAGTACCACTGATCTCTCTAATGAACAATTAGTCATAGTCCAACTATGACTGAACCCCTCTCAGGCTAGGAGAGGGTAAGGCGACTCATTGTTCAAGCTCTATAATCAATCCTTAAAGGAGTAATTTATCTACTTATCTTTACAATAGGGAAGGAGTGAATTTCTTCTTGTGTAGTTGTGTTTCCAGCTCCTCAATTAGACGAATCTCCAAAATGATAGGCATATTGAGCCAGTGAATCTAGCCAATCTCATCCATGGAGATCAAAAGACCGCTCTCATAGGCAGGATTTCATAATTCACTCCTTTGACCACAAATAAGTCATTTATCTTTTCCCCAACTAATATCACCTTAGAATCCTTTAGCACCTAAAGGGTTCCTTCTTTATCCCTATACTCACACCCAATTGCATCAAGCATACCGAAGGAGATTAGATTTCTTTTAAGAAGTGGAACATATCTCATATTCCTAAGGAGTTTAATAGTTGCATCCTTAAGTTTCATGGAAACAAAGCCAATGCCTTCTATCCTACAGCCTTGGTTGTTTCCTGTATACACCATTTCTCCTTCAATTTCTTTAAAGCTGTTGAACCATGGTCTCATTAAGGTCATGTGGTAGGTGCATTCAGAATCTAGGACCCAACCATGTTTTCCTAGAGGATTTACATGGTTGGATTTCTCTAAAGTTGAGGCTAATGCATCTGAGTAGATAAAGGAGCCTTCTACAACAGATGCTTCAGGTTGTTTGCCTTTTGAGTCCTTTTCTTTCTCTTGGTTCTTTCTTTTTAGGATAAAACAGTTTTTGATTAAATGTCCTTTCTTTTTGCAATACTTACATTTTATTTTCTATTTAGACTTATTATCATCTGAGTTATGTGGTTTTCTATCCTTTGAATGATTTTGTTTGAAGTTTCCTTTAGCAAATAACCCTTCACCACTAGGATGATCCTTTCTATCAATCTGTAACTATAGCTCTCTAGTTCTTAGGGTTGAAATTATAGTATCTGTGCTTATACTGTCCCTTCCATATTTTAGAGCATTTTTAATTTCTTTATAGGGTTCAGGCAAAGAGTTTAGAAGCACATAGGCCTCATTTTCATCACCAAGTTTTTCTCCTAGATTTTTAAATTCAGCAATACTTTTCTTGAACTCATCTAAATCATCAGTTAAAGTTTTCGATGAATCCATTTTAAATGTAAAGAATTTCTCCCTAAGGTACATTTTACTAGGAAGATCTTTAGTAGCATATAACTCTTCTAGTTTAGTCTATATCCTATAGGTAGTTTCTTGATCTAAAACTTGTCTAAGAACACTGTCACTAAGGTTTAGAACCAACGTACCATAAGCTGCCAGCTCCTAGTCTTCTTTTTCTTGAGCTGTCACAGTGGCAGGAAGTGTTGATGGGTCAAGGAGGGCTCTGTGAGCTTTCTGCTGGCCGAGAATCGCCTTGATTTTGGCCTTCNTTGAGCTGTCACAGTGGCAGGAAGTGTTGATGGGTCAAGGAGGGCTCTGTGAGCTTTCTGCTGGCCGAGAATCGCCTTGATTTTGGCCTTCCACACGCCAAAGTCTCCTTTGCCATCGAATTTCTCTACTTCGAATCTTGCTACTCATATCTTTGAATAAAAAAGTTGAATCTTGAATCTTTAAGAACTGTAATCTTGTAAGTCTTTTACTCTGATACCACTTTGTTGGGCCTGCTTCTTGTTGAATGAAAATTAAAAGCCCAAATCATGAATACTGTGGCCCTGCTTTGCAGATCCAATTCGTGAGTCCAAGAATTTTTCTGCAAAATGAATTTGGTTTGGTTGAGTTCTTGGCTATTGTTTGTCCACGAACTTCTAGCTGATGTGCTCCACGTGGTTTGCTCCACTAAGCCTTGCCTGATGGAAGTGAAATGAAAACTTTTATTCAGATAGAATTTTACAGAATTAATTTCTTTCTTTCTCTCTTTCATTCTCTCTTTCGATATTGTAGAGCTTCTCTAACCCTAATCTTTTTTGTTTGTTTCGTGTGACTGTTTAAGTAAACGATCGGCAATAAAGAGTATGCAATCTTGTAGAAGAATAGAGGAAGAAGAGTTCTACACAATGATATACGTGGTTCGAAAAATGATACCTACATCCACGGGAAGGAGAGGAGATCTTATTCAAGAGCTAAGTCACAGCTTTTCTTTTGACAGATTTGAAGCTTTCTTGAAGTCTTTTTATATATTGTGTGCTATGAAATTTGGACATGATGAGTACTTATACTATTTTCTGATACAAGTAGTTACAATAACAAATTGTAAAAAGTTAAAGAAATGTGAACAGCTGTTGAATATGTTGAATGTTTGAGCTTATTTTCTTCAGTTACATAAGTACATCATTTTACTTTGGAATATCTAACAGGCCATAAACTCCTCATAGACTATCTACAACTAGGAATACTTTTGAATATTTAGTTTCATTTAGGGTTTTTTTGGCACAAGTATCTCAACTTACCGAAAACCTGAAATGTTATAAACTAGTTTTACAAAACTTCCATAATCCAAAATTGTTTTGCAAAATGTTTTGAGGAAATAACATTCAAAAGTTGCAATCTCTATTGCATATCCTTAATAGGTCAAGCATTAGTGTAATTCTAAAATATTAAGACTATGTTTAACAAATTTCTTAAAATGTACTAAGTTCAACAAAGTCATATTTCTTCTATTTCAGCACAATTTAATCCAAATTGTACCTAATGCTCGAAGTTGAGATATCGTCTCATTTCTATCACTTAGGCTTAATACAACAAAAAACTTGTACTAATCATTATGATTAGATCATAATGTCGCTATACAATTGCCTAAATGACTTAAACTTTAGTCTAATTTCCTTTGAATATTTCAGAGAAAGTAAGACTTAAGTTGCATTAGAATAAGATACATTTAATCATAAATACTGATCAATCATATCATTGACTTACTTATGAAGTCAGACTTATGCTTTCAATCACAAGACCACTTGGATAAAAGAAAGTCCAACATTCGTCAGGAAACCTTATCTAATAAGGATTTAATGACACGCCAACATGAAAAGCAAGGCCTTTAACAAGTAATTATAATTTAATTCTAACTGTTAGAGAATTACCTGTAACTGTAATTTAAATGGCAAACACATTTATCCTATTTAGAAGAATAGAATCTTTCTTTCTTTCTGGATTAGAAAAAACCTTACACTCTCTTAGTTTAGTACGCAAATTTGTTAACCTTTAACACACATAAATTTATTTATTTATACCTGAGCGTATCTTCAAAATAACTTTTGAAAACATGCCTAATCAATAAAAACATCGATACACTATGAAATTTTTAGCAATAAAGTATAATGAAATTGAATTTCTTTAATGATGATAAGAGCACCCTATTTAGCATAAATAAACAACATTTTAAATTAACACATAAAAATGTATTTATTTAAAACTGAACATTTTTTCAAATTTTTTTTTGAAATCATGCCTTATTATTAAAACTACTCATACTCTATAAAATATTTAGTAATAAAGATTGGAGAAATCAAATTTCTCTTTTGGTGATTAAAGCACCATATTCAACATAAATAAACAACATTTTAATGTCTCCCACTATTTTAACTGAGATGAGCTCCCCGTTACCAACTAGTAAAACTATTTCACTGAATTAAGTATTTGCCAAATGATAACTTGTAGAAATACTAGTTATTTTACTTCTTTTATCTAAAATAATTAGGAAAAATCATAGAAAATGCATTAACTTAACAAGAAAATCATGCAATTAATCAGATCACGTAATCACTTGCATGCAAAAATTCATAATCCTTGTAGATTATAAAATTTGAGCATTTTGAATGCAGAAATCTACTTAAAGCGAAGAAGCATTTGCTGCTGCTAACGCCATGGAAAATCCGGACGCCCAAAATGGAATCCCATAAGTTCAATGCCATAAAAGGAGACATGACGTTAAGTACAACTGATGCATGGGCGGTGGAGGTCAAATCAAAGCTGGTAGTTGACATGAAAGCTTCGCGACAGAGCCAATGAACTGCTAACGTGAGGAAGGTGGTGCAATAGGGTATGGAAATTAATGCCTGGTGTCAGCGCAATCATTAGTGAGAGACGTAAAAACTTCTCATTAATGCCTATAAATAGCCACACGAATTCTATCCAAAGAACACACCCTAGAAAATGGCTAAGCTATGCGCAAATTCTCCATTTCCTCCCCTAGATATCTTCCACCCAAGCTTTCCATTTGAGAAATCTTAAGTGAGAGGTCAAGATTTCCACTTGTAGCAAAAGAAGAAGGACATCATCCTCATCACAGCCAACGTGAAGAAATCCTTCAAAGGAGCTAGAAGGGACAAGAAATTACATCTGATGGTTTGACTCTCTATGCTTATCTTTTGTTTTATATTCTCATTAGCATTTGTATTTTTGTGTAACGTTGAGAAATTTCATTACCAATGTGAATGCCATCACATTTTCTTGTCTATCCATCTTATTTTTACCAAGAATGAGCAACTAATTTCATAATGGGTTGAGAAAAATGAAACTAACATGTACTAAGTAAATCATATATTGGTGTACAATTTATTTAATGCGTGCTTCATAAACTATTTTGATCAAGTCGACAGATTGCTCTAAATAGAACTAACCACTGTTTGAAAAAGAAAGGGATTTTAGATCTCATTAAACAAAGAAAGAAATACCTTTAGACATGGTACATCTTTTGCATTAAATACTCATTGCATGTGTCCTAGAAATAGGATATTTTGGCTAAACCCACTGAGAAGTGTAGCTTGTGAATATGAGTGAGTTGCTTGAACACGTGGTATATGTATTGCTTAGGAAGTGTTAGTAGATATTTTTCTCAACCCTATTTCATTTATTGGAATCTTACATTTCTCTCCGCATCTTGCTTCACTTGAATTATGGTACTCATTGCACCCCGTATCACTCATTTTAATAATATTGGTAGAATAGAACTATTCATCTGCATTATTGATACAAAGTTGTGTTAAGAAAAGAAAACAGTCATTTCATCACCTTTTTAGAAAGCAATCCCTGAGTTTGACCCTGGATTACCAAGATTGTAGTTAAATTTACACTTGGGTTTGATTAGATAAAGCAATGCATTCACATAATTAAGGGACCAAGCAAACAATCATTTCATCGCATCTTAGAAACGTATCAAGTTTTTGGTGTTGTGGTCGAGGATTACGGTAATTAAAGCTATGCTAAATTATTGTTTCTGATTTTTGTAAGTGTCGAGAGTTGGCGTATTGTATCTTTATCTGTGAAAGAGGTACAAACGTTTCATGAGCAAAGGATCAACGCCTGAGCCATTATACGACCCAGAAATCGAAAGAACTTTTCACAGAAGAAGAAAAACGAATAAGGAAAGAAGACAAAGGAACAAGGCTAGGAAGATGGAAGATGAACAAAGCAATCTTGAAGAGCTAAATGCAGTAATCAGCGTAAGAGATAATGGAGATGACAATATGATTGCTCTTACCAACCCCATTCTCCTAGCCAATGATCGCAATAGACCAATCAGAGATGATGCTTTGCCTATCTTATATGATTTCTCACCTGGAATTATGCTACCAACATTAGATGGTTCCAAGTTTGAAATGAAACATGTCATGCTTTAGATGATCTAGATAGCTGAACAATTTGGAGGGAGACTAGGCGAAGACTCTCATGCTCATTTGAGAAGTTTCATCGAAACATACAACACGATCCCACCTACAGAAATTGTAAAAAATAGTGGGATATAGCTATCAAAAATGAAAAATTATTAGATTCGAAACAAAGAAAAAACATTATATATATATAATGTTATTTGTAAAAAAAAATAGTGTTTTTCGTCTAATTTTTCTTTCTTGCTCTAGAGTGGGAAATTTTTGTAATGCATACTAAAATAATAAAGCCTATTCACTTGAACCCGGTGAAATCACATCATAGGAACAAGTCATGGAAAAATTTATGAAGAAATAACTCCCACCTATAGAAAACGTAAAAAGGAGAAGGACAATCTCAAATTTTCAACAGGGAGAGAATGAAATATTAAGCGATGCATGGGCGAGGTTCAAAAGGCTAGTGAGAAATTTTCCACATAATGGACTCCCTGACGTTTACAAATGGAGTTTTTTTACGATGGCCTGAATGAAGCATCTTAAACTGCTCCAAACGCTGTCGCAATAGGCAGTTTATTGGATAAAACTTATGTTGAAGCCAAAAATATGTTTCATCGCATTTTAAGGAACCATGAAGACTGGAAGGAGAATGAATATGGCTTAAGAACGAACGATAGATGAAGAAAAAGAAAGTTTACATAATAACAATGTCATCGCATCATCACAGACGCTGGTGAATGCGATGACCATTTGTTGCAAGCAATGTCTGTGACAAAAACTGGCATCAGAAATGGGCAAGTGAATGCAGTTACCCAAGTGGCTAACGAGAGCTTCGTTTTATGCGAAGAAGCTCAGTCATTAAAGGAATGGCTGCATAACCGCAATCTATTTGTGTAACACAGAATTTGTACTATGATGCAAGTCCATGCCATAAACTTGATGACATAGATTTTATGCGATGATATGTGATACTACTTCTAGATATGCGTTATTAACGAATGTTCTTGTAGTATGCTGTGCATTGTCACTAGTTTCCTTCCGTTGAAACCAAGTATAATTTCATCGTAAGTTTCTCGGTTTGATCCGAGGTCGAACACAGGGACTATTTTAGGTTATTGCGTTATGTTTGTGATATATATGACTAGGGGTTTTTCAATTTATAAAAGAGTTTTGTGTACAAGTAATTAAACATACGATAAAGTAAAGTAAGCGGTAAAAATACGATAATAACATAAATTGCGTTAAAGTAAATTGCGATAAAGTAAATCTAAGCTAAGATGATACAAGATACAGGTTTCGTGATACAAGATACTGAGGTCAAGGCTGGCTGTGAAGATTATGTAGAGATCGTGTAATACGGTGACAAGTCTTATGTGCGAAGCAGAAACAGAAAAGATAACTAATATAAACAACGCAAGTTCCTTAATTGCGTTAAAGATATAAGTACTGTTCTGCCTTTCCTTTGGCGTACACCTCTCGGTGATCGGCCACGTTCCCACATCTCTGTGGGGAAACAGGGATGAACGTAATGAACGCAAGGTTGCTTCCGTCTCTGAAAGTACTACTCGCTTTAGTTAACGCATTCTTGTAACCTTCTCTCGACCGATCAGAATGACATCTTCACTTTTGCTCTCACAGGTGAAGATGCCGTCTAGCATGCCTTAGCAAAACACATTTATCTCTTTAGCACAGATTAAGTTACTTGTTTAATTCATATTAATTACCAAGGTATTAAGAAAACTTCATGGAGAAAATGATTAATGGAGGAATGGAAATAGATAGAGAAGTGGGAATGGAAATGATCGAGACATTCAATAAAACTATTTAGCGTCTGATACATGATTTGTGAATGAAGAGATTAAGAAGATGAAATACACTTGATGAAATAGAGTTAGAAACAAATACAAATAAGCGCCAACCTCTTAGTGTCGATCTAGATTTAGATTTGCTTGCTGACGTGGATGGAGTGAATGAATGGATGAGCTTCCCTCTCAAGCTTACTTAACCGTAGTAGGGATCTAAGCACAGAGCTTCACGGTGGGGATCTGGCAGATTCGTACTGAGGCTCACCTATCGACCTTGTCTCTTCTCTTCCCGGATTTCTTCTGATCAGTACTCAGCTCAGTCTTTCTCTCAATAATCTAGCATCAATTAGCCCTCGTATCAAATATAACTGTATCAAGTATATGTTCTCTAAATTCTATGGGGGTATTTATAGGTGAAAAGCTTTGACCTTGGCGTGTGGACCCCATTTCTTGTTATGGAAATTCTGAAGATGGAGAAGTAAATATTCTTCCTGTTATGCAATCAGACCGTCAAATCTGCACAACGATTAGTTGTACACGTGTCATAATCCTCTGCGTTTGCGCTGCTCAACTGCATCTTTCGATAGGTTGCTCGCATGCGGTGTTGTTTTTATTACCGCATGCGGTTGAAATTCAGCTCTGGATCGACTGTCGCATGCGCCATCATTGCGTTAATCGTCTCCTCATTGTGGTTTGATAGGTGCAATATGACCGAGATGCTTGTTCAGTTTCTCGTTGAGCCTTGATCGTAAGCGGTGACTTGGTTTCCTGCAAAACAGAGTAAAAATATCCTTTTCTACCGTCTTGACGATGTTAGTGGGTGTAATTGCGATAATTCATAATTATTATTTTTGAGCTACTTTTTATACAATCGACGCATATTCCTTCTCTTTTGGCCACAATATCTAGATAAGGTAGCATAAATAACTCGTATTTCTACAAGTTATCAGTTTACTTTATGAAGAATAACCCATTTTCAAACATCTACAACCCTAGTTGGCGAAATCACTTAAATTTCTCTTTGGGTGGAAATCAGTAAGTACACACCAACCATCATTGAGCCCTTAGAAATGGGCCACCTGGGTTCCATCAAGGACAAAATGGACACTAACAGGTGTCAAGCCCATCACAACAACCAACAACTTTTCACCTCTAGAAAATCTGTTAAAAGAATACATCCAGAAAAATGAGGCGGTTCTGCAAAGTCAAGTGTCCTCCATTCGAAATCTTGAACTTTAAATAAGCTAGATCATTGGAGAATTGAAAACCATACCACGAGGATCACTACCAAGAAACACTGAAGTTCTTCTTAATGCGGAAAGTTCAGGTAAAGAACAATGTCATCTGGCAACATTCAGAAGCGATCGAACAATGAAGGAAAATCAGAAAAGAGAAAATTAAATAAAAAAATCTATCCATGCGGTGCATGGACAATCTTTAGATCAACAGCCTAACAGAACTACACGATTTCCATTGCATGAAAGACTAGAGGAACATAGAGATTCAACTGAGGAACTTTAACTTCAAATGTGTCAGAAGTATATAACCTTCCCTATCTGCAATAATTGAGGAGAAAGAATGATGAAGGACAATTTCAATGTTTCCTTGGAGTGTTAAAACAATTGCATATCAATGTCCCACTAATTGAGACGTTGGAACAAATGCCATCTTATGCAAAAAAATTTTGAAGATATTTTTACAAAGAAAAGAGAGATGGGTAGCCATGAAACGGTAGCATTGACATAGGAGTGTAGTGCAATTATACAAGAGAATGTTCGACTTAGGATGAAATATCCAGGAAGTTTTACTATTCCTTGTTCAATCGGGGGAGTCCACATAGGGCAAACCCTATGCGACTTGGGAGCCAATGTCAATCTTATGCCATTATCAGTGTTCAAGATTGGGAATTGGATAGCTTGCACTCACAATAGTCACTTTGCAATTGGCAAACCATTCATTAGTGCATCTAGAAGGGAAATTGGAAGATGTGCTTGTGAAGGTGGATATATTTATTTTACCTGTTGACTTCATAATATTGGACTACGTTATGTCTTAAAACTTGTAGTTTTGTAAATAGTAAACATCTATGAAGTTTATTCAGACAAGTGTTTTCGATTGTTTAATAACTATAAATCCAATAAACTACGAACCCTTGCTTTATATGGAGACATAAACTTGATCAAGTTCAAGTAAAATAGCGTAAACCGTCTATAGTACTTGGATTAGGTTGGGTACCTATTTCTGGAGATACTATTGAATACGAGCTTTATGATTGTTACAAATGTTGTAAAGTGTCATAAACGACGTGATCAATTCGTTCATGTAGAAACATGTGAATGAGGGTGTTCTACACGATGAGATTGTGTAAGACAGACCACGAAATAATCATTGTTATGTATTAACACCATTTACTGTTAACACCGATTAATTTCACTTCTTGATAACATAGATAACTTGATCTGAATCCTGATTTGTCTATGAACTTCTGTTTATTCGCGATTGTACCTTAATCTGCATAGGTGAGAGTAAGCTTAACATTGCTGCTCAATATGCCTCCCATTTCAGGGATAAGACCGGGTAGATAGCTGGAGACATAGAATTTGCAAGATGAAATTCACTTCTACCTATTTTAGGGATAGTAGAAAGGTTGTTCCCTTAAGGTCTGATCTCGAATCTTGAACAAGGAGCCCTATCCTCTCGTCGGCCTGAGAGAGAATGGATTTAGTGGTTATGATCCTAAATATATTGTTTATTAGAGGGACAATGGTACTTAAGGAGAAAAAAATGTAACTTAAGGGTATTTCGGTATTTGACCTAGCTGAGGTTACGAACAACTTGTGAAGGATCAACTTATTGATGACAGTCATATCAAATGGACAAATAATATATCTATAGTGAAAGGAGTGCAACTACAGACTATAGTGGATAGTCCTATTAGTTAACGAATATTGATTAACTAGGTTAAAGAGTTAGACCAGTAGTCTTGGATCGTTGGAGCCCATTATTTGTATGTCCATCGGGTCTCATTGCTAGCTCAATACGGACAAAATTGAAGAATTAGGTGAAGTAAGAATTTGAAATGTTCAAATTCGGGTTTTAAGGAAAATTGTATTTTATATGAGATATAATTTACAATTAAATTATTAATTTATTAATTAATTATTTTTTAGAGTATACTTGATCATTAGCATGAAAGTATTTTCTAAAACTTGATTAATGTGATTAATCAAAGCAAGGTTTCAAAGACAATTTAATATGTGATATTAAATTTGGTTATTTTATTTAATTGAAATTGTGTTAATAAATAATTTTCAAAATTTGAAAATTGTATTTCATTTTTTTAAATAAAAAATTAGTTAGTGAAAAAATCCAATTGTTGGATTTTCCCACTAACTAAGTGGACTTTGAAGTGGGATTTCCCAAGCTTGACACCTAGAGATTACATGCTAGTGGAGTTTGAAGTGGAAGACATGCAAAATAGGTGTTTTCTCTATAAATGGCTTTGTTTTTTAAATTTACAAGACAAATGCTTCCACAACTTTTGACCTAAACGTTCCACCTCAACTCTCCTTTACTCTCCTTCTTTCTATAGTGAAATTCCCTTATTTACACTAACAAAGCTGTCCCACAACAATGTTCTTCAACCGGATAATAGTGGGGATTTACTGTTGGTGGTGTCGTTCATGCACGGGAGGGGAAGTTTGCGGTGGAGTCTTCAAAGGTTGTATTTTCTATCCCTTTTGCATGCTTATTCTTGTTTTCATTGCAATCAAATTCTGTCGATTTCATTGCTTTCGCAGTGCTTGTGTTCTTTATGTTCCATCAAATGGTATCAGAGCATGCTTATAATGTTCTATTGCATTTTGGTGGGTGTCATTCATGTGATGAATGTATGGTTGACTAAAGTGGATACATTACGGTTTTGGCATTAGTTTTCATTTTATTTCTTGTTGAACTTTGTAACTGCTCACATGTTTATGAGCATTAATGTGTGGAAAAGGATTTGTAAATTTGCTAGAGTCATTAGAGTCATTTTTAGGCTGTAATTGCTCAGTTTTGGGAAAGAGACAGCTGCATTTTTTGTAAAGAAAAGCTCACTGACCCAGAAGTTGCTTCTAGACCCGCTCCCAGACCCGACCCAAAGACTGTTGACCCACTCAGTTGTTGAAGCTTCTCGCGGACGCCTACTTTTTCGTCTGATCCGACCTGCTCGTGACCCTTCTGACCCGATCTCGTCAGCAGCCCCGCATGTTCCAACTGCTTCGTCGACCCGACCCACTCATGCGCCCACTTCCTGACTTGGTTTGTGCCCCGTCGACCTGCGTGTTCCATGCATTGACTTCATGTGCGCACGTTGACTAGCCGGTCCAGATGGTCTGGACTGGTCCAGTTAACCTGGTTGAGCCGATTTGATCGGTTCAACTTGGTTTTTGGTGTTTTCAAGTCGGTTCAAGTGGTTTTTGACCGGTTCGGGTTGGTTCAAAGTGTTTGAAGCCGGTTCGAGGTAGCTGCTTGCTGAATTATGTAATAATTTAGTTGTTTGTTTGCTTTTAATGCCAAAATTCGTCCACTTTAGTGTTGTTTACTTATTATGCATGTGATGTATAATATGGTTTGATTATGTGTGCATAAAGTATGGCATAAAGTTTTTTTTTTTCAAAAACCCCACCATAGGATAATCATGTGGCATGCATTTGTTATATATTATAAGTTTTATAATGTATATAGTAGTATATGAGATATATTATTTCTAGCTCTCACGTCCCTAAAAGTTCACACTGTGAGATCCATGCTCGACTTCGAGTTGCTATTAGTGGCAACGTCCCTTTAGAAAGTGTTTGCGTGGGTCAATAACAAGGTGAATAGGGGAAGTAGTTCGTAGTAAGTGGGTGAAGGGTGTGTCAATGTTGGGATTGGTGTCCTAATTGTCCTGGAGTCTCGTTGTTTGTAATATATACACATTGTTATGAATAAAATATGAGTCATTTCATTTTGGCATTTACTCATATCCAATAAACAAAGCTCCATGGTTATTGTATGTAAATTTAAGCATGTATATATACAAGTGGATCATGCCTTAAGTGATAACCTAAATAGGTCTGTAGAATAAGGATTAAGGAAGGATTCCCTATCCTGGTGACACTACAGATACGACCCGTTTGATAGAGGTTTGCAAGTGTTGTGAACTACTATAGATGGCAGACCCTAACCATTCATGTGGAGGCATGCGAGCGCGGGTGTCCTATACAAAGAGTTTGTATAAGATCGGCCCATGAAATGACTAGTCTCTATATATAACGGCGTTGATACCAGAGAATTACACCTCACCTAAATGACCATAGGTGACATGACCTCAATCTTGAGTGTTTTGGGAACTCCTGCCTTTGAGGGCAGTTCTTTGATTAGTATGGGTGAGGTGAGAGTGGCAAGATTGTGAACTCAAGATGCCTATCTTTTTAGGGACTTGTCTGATTTGGGAACTGGGAACTCAGTTACACAAGATGGAATTCATTCCTTCCCTAAAGCAGGGGTGAGTAGATAGATTGCTCCCTTAAGGGCTGATTCCGGGGCTTGAACATAGTGGCCACAACTTCTCTTTGGAAGAGAGGACTCAATCATAGTAGGACAATGACTTATGTTCATTAAAGGGATTAGTGGTACTTAAGGAGTTAGATGTAAGTATAGGGGCATAACAGTTATTGGCCAAGCTATACTTGCGAGCGACCTGTGAAGGGTTCTCACACTGTTCATTTGTTAAGATGGACACATAATATATCTGTAGTAAGAAGAGTTCAACTCTCAGTCTTTAGTGGAGTGTTTGGCAGTTAATAGATGGTGGATCCCGTGACTAAAGAGTTTAGTCAATTATTCACGTATCATTGGAGCTTCGAGCTACAGGTCCATAAGGACCCCTTGGTAGCTCAATGGATTCAAATTGAGGATCAGTTCTTGGTGTTGACTTGAAATGTTCAAATTGACAAGAGGTATTCGATTATATATGACATGATCGGTATGGTGTATGAGATACATCAAGTGGAGGATGAATGTAAATGAGATTTACATTAAGTGCCATCGAATAGAAAAATAGCTATGGTTTATATGTTTCATGAGATGAAATATTAAAACTATAGGTTATAAATATAGTATGGTAAGTTAGTTATCATATATATTTATAATAATATTAATTATTGGATAATTATCTCTTTTTCTCTAATAACCAATTGAATGGGAAGTTATTGGTGGTTTCATAGTAACCATAAGATAAGAGGAAAAATGTTTTGCTAAATTTAGTAGTTGTTGTTTTGAGTTCCATTCTCGAAAATTACTCACGGAAAGATTTTCAAGTAAACTAAATTTTCTAAATGACAGCATCAGAGAGACTAGACGATTGTGGAGTATTTCTATATGATAGACACTTAGCTGGCCGATGAGCTAAATGATCATGCAGGTTTAGCTAAATGATTGCATAACTTTTGTTAAACGATTGGGCATCGTCTATACGATAGATTTTGACATCTCCCACTTGCTCCATCGTTCACACGATTGTTCTTCTCCAGTTTCGCCTCTAACCAAGTCCACACAAAGCCCACACTTCTGAATTCTCACACCGAGAATACCAAGGTAGCGATTGTGGTGGTGTCATACTCAACTCGACATAGTCGAGGTTATTTGGAGGTCGTTCATGGTGTTCGTGTGAAGTTCGCTGTGTTCGTGTCCTTGGTGATCATTGTGTTCGTGGTCACGTTGATCGTGCTGTGTAGCGGTCATATTATTCGAGTGGTCAGCTTGAAGTCTTGGAGTCTGTTCGAGCGTTCGTGGTCAAGGGTGTCTAAGATGAGTCTTCAAAGGTTTGTGAATTCTATCCCTTGATCTGTAGAAAAGCATGTTGTAATTTCGATTTGTGCATAGCCTGGTTTTTCCGTTTTTGTATTGTACTTGTTAATGTTCATATACGATTGAAATTTGGAACGATCTTTCTGCTTCTCATGAAAATCCTCATGTTTGATTTCCTTCAATTGGTATCAGAGCTAGGTTGTTCCAATATTCCAAATTTCACTTCTGTTTTGAACTTCTTTTACAGTCGCGGTGGGTTTTCTGCATTGCGTTTAATTGTTAAATGTGTTTGTGGATGGCGTTGATGGATGTTTATGGATTTAAACTCATCTGTTTAAAGCTTTCTTTAAATTACAAAGTGTTAATATGTAATAAGATTGAACTCATGTTTTTAAAAGGATTTTAAAATTGGATTGAAATAGACCTATTTTCAAAGGTTCTAATAAGATTAGTAACCTAGTTTAATCTTTTTGAATTGATTTAATAGGATGAAATTGATTAGCATAAAAGATTAAAATTGTATTAAATCTATCTATAAGGGACCTTTTGTCTAAAGCGGATTCTGTCTAGGTTGGGGTTCTTAAGCTTACGGAAATAGAACACCCCTACCTGGAAAGGTGAATTAGATAAATTTTTTACAAGCATGCGACAGTTGGTCAAAGACTCCGTTAAAGAGTTTAATGAATAATGATCAAAAGTTGTTTCAACTATCCAAGGTAAAAGTTACTCTTGGGCAAACCTAAAAAGTCACTTAGTTAAAATTCTTAGCCATGTTTTTTCTAAGTAAACGAAACCCTAGGTTATAAAATACTTAGTGAGCGGAAGAGATGTATCTGATATGTCAATGATTCCACTCACGTTTCTCCCATTATATTCACACCGTGAGATTCATACTTGGTTTTGTGATACCTTGGGAGCATCCCTCTTCGGATGGTGTTTGCATGAGTTAATATCAAGGTGAACGGAGAGAGTGTTTATAGAATTGGGTGAAGGATGTGTGTTAACATGTCCTACGATCTCTGTCATTGGTTCACACCGAGAGATCATTCTATTCTCCCTCGTGGTGCGCTGGAAGCATCCCCCTTCGGATGGGTTATGTGCAGTTGGTCAAGATCAACGTGAACTCTAGAAATAGATAGCGTCAATTTAGGTTTTGACCCAATCAGATTTTCCCTTTGAATTGGCTACTTGGGGCGGATCTCTAGGGCCTAAAATGGCGGGTCACACTTATGGGAGATTGTTAAGTAAGTTAATGATCTCTTGACCAAATCAATGATGGCTAGTCATTAGAGAATCGAGAGTTGTTCTGGTATTAAAGACTGGTTGAGAATTTCTCAATTCAGAGGAGGGATAATTGACCTCCCTTTGACGGTTTTTTTCCTAAACCTTTGAAGCATCATTGTGAAACTAGATGTCACACAGGGTTCATGTTAGTTTTGCTAAACCGTATTGGATGTTGTATGTTTTTCAACGGGTATTTGCTTAAAACCTAACGTAGGTGAATGTGTTTTTTTTCAGCAACGTGTTTGTATTTCCATTTATTGCCTTTACATATAGTGGAAAGAGTCTTGTAAAACGTATTTCGTGGTAAACAACATCGAATTTGTCATGGCTGAGGAGTGTCCTCAAGTCCCGACCCTTGATGCACCGCGAAGTGTTCGTAATGCATATGAGGTGTGGATGAAGGCTAATTCATTGGCCCAACTTCACATATTGGCTAGCACATCTAATGTTTTGGCCAAAAGGGTTGAGAACATGGTCATTGCACATGAGATCATGGACTCGTTGCAAGATTTGTTTGAACAACAGTTCTTACTTTTTGAGCACAGAGGGATGGATGACAAAACCAGTAGTGTCAGTTCCCAAGATAAACTCCAGGAAGAGGAAACAAATGTTGCTGACTCTGTTGAGGTTCATAGAAGAGAAATGTTCTCTAACATGCAACTTGGAGCTTATCTAGGTTCTGATTCAGATCGCACTACTCTCAAAAAGAGGAGGATGTCTAAAGGTAGTAAATTTGATTTATTGGTCTTAGACATCAATGCAAGGGTCATTAAGTTGATCCTTTGCTCTTGGTAATCAACGCAACGCTCAGCTCTCAACCCAACGCCTGCAACCACATGGCTGCATGCCTCTTTCAGATAATGCATCGCCCAACTTGGTCAATGTATAACACACCTTGAGGCTATCGTGTCCCTCCTCTTGTTGCATAATCCACGCATAGCTTAGTCTTAACATATCATTAACCAAGCATTAAGCCTTCCTCAACACTCAACCACAGAGCATCGCATCGCATGCTTCATGTACCTTATGCCAAGACTGCCAATGCTTCAAAGAAATCACACAGCCTTCCTCACTTCATCGCATAGCTTTAGTGTGCATCGAGTATCCAGCACCTTGTGCTTATCATCGCCCAATTGTTAGCGTGCCCGCCCAGCCTCAACGCTCAGGGCCTTGCGCTCATCATCTAGCCCTGCGCACATTGTATACACCATCGGCTAGCGCTAAGCGCTTATGGTGCAGCCCCGTAAGCACTATGTGATCATCCTCGTGTAATGCGCCAACATCCAACGCCCTTCTCTTGTGCAATCGAGTGCTTCCTCGCTTACACCTGGCCTATTCGTTGCACGACGACTCCTCCTTACTGCATGATCACACAAGCCTCAGTGCATCCCTTGCACACGTGCGCTAGGCTCAGCTCTTTGCCTTGCGCCAACGCTCAACATACCTTGCCCGCATGCTCATTAACTTGTAAACTCCTTGCTGCCGCATGCCTTGTCAACGCTTCATGTAAAATCCGTCGACTCATGCATTCATCCTTTGCTCCAATGCATAGTTTGTCTTTGGCTTTAACACTTAGCCTCCCATAACCTTTACAAGCCTTGGTTGCTACACACGATGCCTCATGCATCACTACTTCCCCATACCAACGCATGACCACTCTTGGTTTCTATACTTAGCCAATTTTTCACTTGTTAAACTATCTAAAACTCACCCAAGACTAGGTTTTTCTATTACTTAGAATTTTCTTCTCCATCTTCCTACTTTCTTTACTTCCTTTACTTCCTTTCACAACTTTACTTTAACATATCCTTAGTATTTGCTTAGCATGCCCATTATACACTTAAGTAGGAAAAATGGAGTACGGGGTTTATAGTTACACAACCTAAAGAGCATGCGTCGAAACGCGAATGTTCCAACAGGACAAGTAAATGTTGTCTTATCTTGGTCTTTTGGGACAATGAGGATTTGATTATAGCCAGAGTAACCATCCAAAAAGTAGTAAAACTTCTTTTCGGCCAGTCTGTCTAGCATTTGATGAATGAAGAGGAATGGAAAATGGTTCTTCTTAGTCGACGCATTTAATTTTCTATAGTCCATGCAAATGCGCCATCCAGTGACAATTTTAGATGGATTTAACTCGTTGTTGCTATTAATCACCATAGTCGTGCCGCCTTTCTTTTGCACTAGGCTTACCTAGCTAGTATCATAATGGGGTATATAACCTCTACGTCTAGCCATTTGATGATTTCTTTCTTTAGTACCTCTTTCACAGTAGGATTGAGCCTGCGTTGGGGCTCAATTGATCATGTTTTCCCTTCTTCCAATTTGATCTTATGCATACAATAAGAAAGGTTGATCACTCTGATGTCAGCTAGCGTATCTGTAATAAAAGTTATTCGTTAGTAGGAGAAAGTTTAGATGAAATTTTAACAGGTAGGGTATTGTTGTTGCCAAGAAAAACATATTTAAGAAGGTCCAGAAGAGATTTAAGTTCAAGCATTGGTGGACCTTTTAAAGATGGGAGCATTGGCTTTGACTGTTACTCATCCAGATATAGTGGCTGAAATTTCCTTGTGCTCTCACTCCATTAATGGACCTCACACCCTTGGTCCACTTCTTGGTTCTCTTCTTCCTTAAGTAGTTGAGCTGATTCAATGAATTTACAAGATTTTGCGTCATCGGGCAACTTCAATGTGTTTAACACATTGAATTTTACTTCCTGATCATCCACATGCATGGTCAGTTCCCCATTATGTACATTAATAAAGACTTTTTTTATGGCTAAAAATGGGCGTTTGAGAATGATTGGAGCGTCTTTGTCATCTTCATAATTCAGAATAATAAAGTCCACTAGAAAAATAAACTTGTTAACTTTTACTAATACATTTTCAATCTTCCTCTCTGGGTATGTGATGGATCTGTCAGCAAGTTGTAACGTTACTGTGGTGGGAATTGCTTCACTAATCCCGAGCTTCTTTCAAATCGAGAGGGGTATCAGGTTGGTACTAACTCCCAAATCACATAAAGCATAGCCCATATCGGTTCTTCCGATTGAACATGGGACTGTAAAGCTACCTAGGTTTATTTACTTCTCAGGATTTTTTTTGTTAATCAGTGCGTCACACTCCTAAGTATATGGCACGTATTCAAACTCGTTGATCTTCGTTTTCTTCGATAAGATATCCTTAAAAAACTTCACGTAATTCAACATTTGTTCTAATGCTTCAATGAGTGGAATATTGATTTGTAACTGCTTAAGAACATCAAGGAAGCATTTAAACTTGTTTTCGTCATTCTTCTTCTATAGGTGTCGGGAAAAGGTGCATTCAGACGCACATCAGTGATAGGTCTTAAAAGAGCTATGTTTTTTTATGATAATTCACTCAAATCTACTTTCATTCTTTACTTAATATGTCAATTTTATAGGTAAAATAGTCCTGAGAGAAATTAGGAGTTATCACAAGAAGTTTGGACTAAAAAGGATCAAGAAGAACCAAGAAATCAACAAAATTAAATAGAGTCAAAATATTTACCAAAATATTTTGATAAATATATTTTGGTAAACGCTGAAAGACAAAATACATCATATTGCTGCACAACAGGGCATCGTTACAATGCTACGAAGGAGCGTCATAACGCTTCGAAGTTTGACAAAAATGGTCGCGCGTGCGCACACACCTTGCACAACCAAGCGTCAGCTAAGTGTCTCGATCCTCACCAAACGCTTCTTGGCTTTTTTGCGAATTAGTGTTGCAATGCTATCCATAGCGTCACGATACCATAGCTGCAAATATAATTGGTTTTCTTTCATTTTTAGGAATGGGAGTAGAATTTTTCTCATGGAGTCCAGAATTTCTCTTAATATCAATTCATCTCCTTGATAATTCTGTTCCAATTAGGTTAGATTTTCATTTCATTTTTTAATTGTAAACAATGTAATGAATTTCTTCATGGATTTGTCAATGAATTTATGAAGTAATTTCTTCAATTTCATCTCTAGTTCAAGAATTCTCTGTACATTTCTTGAGTTTTTTGCTTTCCTTTAACAAATTGCAATATGAATATATGCTTCTTTGAATCAATTTGAACTTCTAAAATCATGTTTATGGATCTTTATCTTTTGAGCATGTATAGCCAAGATTATTAATTTTGCTACAATCTTGCTTGAATATGTTGTCTTGAATGTATTCATATATAAGAATGTCTAGCTAAAATCTACTAAGTGGCTAGTTAATTGAGTATTTGTTGGCTATTCCAAGAATACATTAATTGCTAGATTCAAAGATAATTTTGATTAATTGAATATGGCTATCTTGATGATTAATTGACACAATCAAATTCTCGAACTTAATGCATATGTTTTCTATTCGATATGGATATTATCGAACCTAATAGGATTAGAAGCATATAGGTTTATTAGAGTTAGGTCTTCCAACTTTAATCAATGTTTAGAACACTTTCTTAATTAGACTTTTGCTAGTTGTCTGCTATTGTAGAAGTTAGTTTAGTCGAGTCAAGCAAGTAGTTGTGTGCATAATTCGATAGCATAATTAAATTGTGGGAATAAATAATAGAAATTGCAAAGAATGTCTAACTTGAATTAAAAATGAGATTGACCAATCTTTGTTTACATTTATTTTTTTCTTTTAGTTTCAAGTATGTTTTTCGTTTTATCACAACCCCTGTTTTTATCACTTTTATAGTTGAATTTAGCTTAAGAAAAGATTAGAAATAAGTCTTCCTTATGGATTGACCCTGTACTTGCCGCTTATGCTACTTGTTAGGTATTGGTGGTTTATAAATATTTTTTTTTCGGTTTAGAGTCGAATTAATGACATCGATTCGAGAACCAACAATCATGTACCCCTACGTTGGACGTACTTGGTTGAGAATGACTAGTAGAGCCAGGTGTTTTTTCTGATTCAACTCTTTTAGGTGTATCTATAGCCATTGAAGGATGATGATTATCTTTTCTTGGGTCTTTTCTCTTCTCTTGCACTAGTAGTCTACCACTATGCAATGTCACTGCTTGACATTGCTCCTTTCCATTATTCTATTCGGCTGCTTCAGTATTGCTGGGAAATAGTGTAACAAACCCAAGTATGTATATAAATATTACGGAAAATTATAAGTTGAATTTTAATTTTAAATTAATTCTAAGACTAGTTCGAGAAGACCAATTTTAATTTTCATAAGTTAAGAATAAAAGTGGTACATAAACAATAAGGAAAACACACAAAACATTAGTTTGGTAATTAAACAAATAACAAAGTAATAAAATTTCTAAGAAATAAAATAGTGATGATATGGGATGATTTTTAAGTAGAAAAATCTAGTAAGTTTAAGAACAAAATAAATAGATAAAATAACTAAGAACATTTGAGAAATATCTAGATAAATTTAAATAATAATAAATAATAAAAGTTGAATTGAGTTAGTAAGAAAAGAGATAGCAAGAAAATAATAAAAACTAATTAAAATAAGAATAATAACAATATAATAACACTTTTTTTTTTTAAAAAGAGAGAGATTATAGGAAATGATTTTATTAATAATAAAAACTATTAAAATATGAAGAAAGTTTAAAATAGTAATTAAAAAAAAAAACAAACAACAACAAGTAATAAAGTCGGTTAATAGGTGAGAGAGAAAAACAATAATAAATAAAGAAGAAAGAAGAAAGATATCTAAGTCGGTTAAAAAAAATAATTAATAAATAAATAATAACAATAATAATAAAAATGAAAAGCGGTGGAGAGATGTCTATAAATAGACTTGGTGTGTTGTTTTGCAACAAGAAAATGGGAGGATCAAAATCCTTTTGAAGCATTTCTTGAATTTTGGGATTCATACAAGTAAGCTTTCTTACTTTTGAGGTTTTGTTTCTTTCAATCAAGATCTTTTAGGCACTTAGTTGAATGTCGAGTTTAAACTCAACATAATTTAAAATTACAATCAACATATGAAGGTGACCTTAGTAATTGAAAGATTGATATTAAATTTTCACATTCTTTACCTAGTAAAGTTTGAAGTTTCACTAAAACTACTACTATTATTAAAATTCTTATTGTTTGTATTACTATTGTTATTAACAATATTAATTTAATGATAGTATTATTGATTTCCAATTTTGTTAATATTATTGTCATTATCATTATTATTACATAGTATTACTACTAATAATAATATTATTACTAATACAATGCTAAATATGAACTTTTCATTCTCTATCTCTCTTCTTCTTCTTCCTCTTAATATTAAAAAAAATAATAATAATAATATCATTATTATTACTACTACTACTATTATTACTACTATTACCATTACTATTATTATTATTATCATTATATTATTACTATTACTACTACTATTATTATTATGATTATTGTCATTATCACTATTCTTGTTGTTATTATTATTATTATTATCCTTCTACTGTTACTATCATTACTACTATTATTGTTGTTGTTTTTATTATTATCCTACTACTACTATTACTACTACTCAACATAATTACACTAATACTCTCAATATTTAACAATCATAAGTTTGTAAATAAATAAGTTATGTTCATCAAATTCCTTAATCAAATAGTCTTAAAACTAGATTTAATCATAAGTGTTCTTTATAAAATTTATAGGACCAAATCAGAAGGAATAATTAGGATCGCAGTCGAGGTAAGTAGTTTATCTCACCCTTTCTTTTAGTGTTTTATGGTAGTGTACCTTTATTATGTTGCATAATTATATTATTGATATGTTGCATTACATCAATAAAAATACGTTTCTCGACAAGGGACCCCATGCATTATGTTTGTTCACAATGATGAAATAAGATTAAATTTTTATTAGATAAAGGTTATGCTTCCAGGGCTAGTAGGGTATGTATGGTTGCACCCCTTTAGACCCAATTTCATGTCAAGTTTATGTTAGGGACTAGAAGGGTATGTATGGTTGTACCCCTCTAGTCCAATCTTAGGTTTATGCTAATGGTTGATGTTGGATGCGACTCTGGCCCTACATGTTATTTATACTGTTTTATTTAGATATTGTGGCCAAAAGAAAGGAAAGTTGCGTCAATTGTATAGAAATTGGCTAAGAAATGCGAGAGTTATAAATTGTCGTCAATACACCCACTAACATCATTGCGATGGTAGAAAAGGATATTTAAAGTTTGTTTTGCAAGAAATCAAGTCACCGCATGCATTCAAGGCTTAAGATAAAAAGAACAACGCATCTACATCGCATTGCGCCCATCATTCACAAATGAATAAACGATCCATGCAATGACGGCACATGCGACAATCGATCAAGAGCTAAGCGATCAACGCAATCTCAACCGCATGTGGTAATAAAAAACAACACAGCATGCGGGCAAACGATCGAAGATGTAAAGAGCAACGCAAATGCGGAGGATTCTGATGCGTGTACAGCTGACCGTTGTGCATTTCAGATGGGATTGATTGTGTAACAGAAGGAATATTCACTCCACCATTTCAGGAACTGCCATAACAATAAAGTGGGGACCACAAGTCAGAGAGTCAAAGCTTAGCCTATAAATAGTTCCGGTTATTCCACTGAAAAGGGATGCTTGAATACATAGAAAAAGGTATATACTGATCTAAGAGAGAGACTGGTTGAGCAACTAATCAGAGTAGGCCGAGAGATGAGTCTCCAAACAAAGAATCCTTCCGATCCGCACCGTTGAAGCTCTGTACGAAGGTCACCTCTACCAGACGAGCAAGCCTGATAGGGAAGCTCTTCTGTTCATCCATTCCACACGCCGACAAGCAAAACCACTATCAAGATCTGTGTCAAGATGTTGACACTCTTCTGTATTTGTTTGTATCTATTTATCATCACTTGTACTTATCTTCTTAATCTCTATCATTCACACCATGTATCAGATGCTTAATCTCAGTATTAATTGTTATGATCATTTTCATCTCCATCTTTCTGTCTATTTCTGTTCATCCGTAATTCACTTTCTTCATGATGTTTTCTTAATCCCATAGGTAATTAGCAAGAATTAAACAAGTAAATTAAATAGGTTAAGGAAATAATTATGTTTAGTTAAAGCATGCTAGACGACATCTTCACTTGTGAGTGCAGAAGTGAAGATGTCATTCCGCCTATCGAGAGAGGGTTGGAAGAATGCGTTAACTAAAGTGAGAAATACTTCTTGAGATGGAAGCAACCTTGCCTTCATCACGTTCATCCCTGTTTCACCATAGAGATGTGGGAATGCGGCTGATCACTGAGAGGTGTACGCCAAGGGAAAGTAGAACCTTAATTATATCTTTAATGCAATTAACAACCTTGCGATGTTTGTACTAATTATTCCTTCCCATTTTTGATTCATACATAAAGACTTGTCATCGCATACCATGATCCTTTGTATAAACTTCGCAGTCGGTCTCAAACTCAGCATCATGTATATCATGTATCTTGCATCTTGCATCACGTTAGCTTAGGTTTATTTTTATTGCACTCTATTTTCTTAATGCAACTTTAGTTTATTTGCACAATTTTACTTTACTGCAATTTAATTTCCTGTACAAACACAATCTTTATTAATTATAAAAACATTGGTCGTATATATCACAAATGTAACACATTAACGACAACAATCCCTGTGTTCGACCTCGGATCAATCCGAGAAACTTGCGTTGGAATTATACTTGGTTTCATTGTAAGGAAATTTGTGACAACGCATTACTCCTTAGCATACTACAAGGATATAGTTAACAACGCATATATCTAGAAGTAGTCATGCATAACACACCATCCACATTCCATTTTCATCTTTTCGTCATCAAGTTTATGGCAACATGAGCTTCTATGATTCATTCATCCGTATTCATGTTTGTCCACATGCTGTAAATAGTGTGAATAAGTATAAGATACACAATTTTTAGCGTTACAAAGTCTTCTTGGCTTAATTGTAAGATTTGTCCATAAGGGTGCATGCGGTAACTGTGTCCGCTGCCATCTGAGATTCTTTATTCAATCCTCCATAGAAGGTCTCCATCTAGATAGTTAGAGGCAATCTGTGGTTAGGACAATTTTTTTTACCAACCATTTGAATCTTTCCGATGTGTCACTGAGTGTCTCAGATTCTAATGCCTTCTTATGTTGACCATGGGAGGGAAGTGTTTTTGCATGAACTTCTCTACTAGCTTGTCCTATGTTGTTATTTTTCCCAGCTTCAAAAAGCTCGCCCATTGCTTGGCTTCATTACGGAGTGAATATGGGAATGGGGATAATTTGATTGCTTCTGGCGTGATTCCAGGGGTCATGAATGGATTACAGTCTCCAAAAAGCATTTCACGTGAGCATGAGGGTCTTCACCATAGGCACCACCAAACTGTCCTACAGTCTATAACATTTGTAGCATGACAAATTTGATTTCAAACTGAGTCTAGTCAGGCGTTGGATAAATGATCCCGGGCCAAAAACCATATAACATAGGTGATGCATATTCATACATTGGATGCTTGTTGTTGAGCCAAATATTGGTTATCTTGGTTATTTGCCATTTGTTGTTGCCTTAACCTTCGATGTCTATTGCATCTGTTTCTCCAACTGAAGGTCATTTCAGTCTCTTGATCGTATCTGAGTTCCAGAGTTCTCGCTTTGCTTCTAAAAAGTTTACAAATCCAGGCTTAACTTGTAATACACATTCGATCGAAACTTCTACAAAAAGATATTGTCCAAATTCAGGTTAGCTCCATCACTAGAATCCTTGGTAACGTGCCAGAAACTTGTTTGTTTTAACTGTGTTTGTGCTTTTGGAGATAAATGATGATGAGAATGAATGATTATGGGAAAGATGATTAAAATATCTCTTGGTATGAAGATGATGCTATGCGTTGGATAGAGGATAGACTTAAGCACACCTTGCTAGTTGCATACAAGTTCTCTTAAATTAGACACAAGTATAAATCTAACTTAAGTGTCTTGAAAATCCAAGGGTCGAAAGTGGGGAATCTAGAGTAAACTAACGCAGGCGTAATCTTTGGATCTATTGCAGAGGGTTAGTAATTGGTCGATATGCATTGACTATGTACACTAAACTACTAGCATGCATGCAAGAGGAAGTAGAAGTTTAGATAATGGGGAAGAAGGTACATGGATGATTGGATTGATCGTTAGATGATGTGCACTGATTTCCTAGTGAGAACAACAAGCCTATATAAGCACAATGACAATGAAATGGAGATGGTGAAAATGTCTGCTAAAATCTAACTGTATGTGTGTGATGTGTTTGAAGTCTATTCTTTAATTTATGCTTAACGTCTCTCGATGTGGATGCCATAGTTATCCTATCTCTAGGTTGCATGCATTAGAGAAAATGAATAGGGAATAACATGAATGATGTTATCTCTAAAATTACTCATGCCCTAGCTTGATGTGTTCTAAAGATAACTACTCTTTTGATTAACTAAATGCTTCTTCACTTCAATCAATTGATCAGGTGAATCAAGCAACAAACATTATATAATTATCAAACCAAAAGATTCACATACACATACAACTTAGTATATTAACAGATGGAGATGTGGAGAATGGTTGAAATGGAGATTGAATTAAAGAAATATGTCTTGATACATATAATCTTAGTTCAATCAAGTAGGACAGTGAATGAAAATGCTAAGTAAAAGAAAAAGTCAAGCCATAAGGTTCAATCTCTTGTCTCCTTTGGCTTATGTTGGGGATAAATTATCTTTTGATAATGTGTTAATGGTCATGAGATGGCTTGAAGAATATGCATTATGCGTTAAATGTGTATGCGATGATCATGTGTTCCTATCACAAGTTTTCTTGCTCTCTCGCCATGTATATCAAGATCGTAAGTTTCTCGAGATGATCCGAGATTGAACACGGGGACTTGCAACTAAAAGCTGAATGTAAAGTAATGTGTTTGAGGTGGAGAATAAAAATAAAAGGAAAGAAGCTGATTAACTGTTCGCTACTCCTACTCCAAGCTAAACAAACTAAACAATTAATGTTTGACTATGAGAGTTAGTAGGGATGCGGCAACTGTTAATGCGTAATAAGATGCATGGAGAAGTAGGGTTGGGGAGAAGACATTGCCAAGTCCTTAATTATAGTCGCAAGGGTAATCCCAGCTCGCTACACTCGCGCATCGCACACCCTCGGTGGTAAGACACATACATTATATCTTTATAACACATGATTGTTGTTGCGTTGAGCATAAATTATGTTTAGGAACACTTCTTACTTTGTTTAGTGAGTTCTACAACTACTTACTCTCTCGGGCAATTGGTTATAGCTATGAAAATAATATTGAAGAAACTAAAGAGATACATTGATTACAAAGTGTATTAATGTCTTAAGAAAAAATGTAATACAATACAGAGGTGAGAAGAGAGATGGAAGGCTAGATGTAGAAAATCTCTTGCTTCAATTAGATTTGTGTCAAGGTTGCCGGTGGTGCAATGGATGGATGGTGGAGTAATCCCTCTCGAGCTCTATCTCCGGCGAAGCTCTGGTCGTCAATTGGAGGAAGTTGTGGACATGAAGAAATCTCAAAGAAATTCTTGCTCATGCTCTTGTCTGTGATCACAAGAGTCTACCCAATGTAGAAGTCCCGGATGCTTGAACTTGGGCTCCAAGGCTCTATTTATAGAGCCAAATGCTGACAACTTTGATAATCCCACTCTGAATCACCGCCATTAATGATGCAGTAGGTGAGAATGTCAACACTACATCGTGGTCTGACTATTTTTCAGAAGGTCTGTTGAGTGGCTCAGACATCCCGAGGTATGCGTTTGTATTCGTTTCTTTTACAGGATTAATGCATTCCACCCACTTCTTGCGATCATACTTCTATCATGGCTATCACTCTGTAGCTGTGGCAATGCATGCGGCCAAAACATAGCTTCATTGAGATCAAAGCATGCGATCAATGAAGGAACTCTTTCAAAAAGAATCTATGAGCGGAAGCAAGATTGTTCCAAATTCATTGTGACAGAAATACAAGCATTCACAAACATAAAAACAGGTTATGCATTTCAGAACAAATTACAGCATGCTTTTAACAATAAAAAAGACAAGGCACGGGAGACTTAACTTTGAAAAAATTTTCTTCTGTTTTGCTCTCGCTCTCGTCAGGATCAGTACCTCTTGCTGTCGCTGCAAACGTATACCTAAATCTCTAATTGTCGCCTAGCAAGCGAACAAACTTCTCCATGAACAAGTACCAACTGAGACACCACCACTCACTGACCTTGGTATTCTCGGAGTGAGAATCTAGGAGGTGTGAGCTCTGTTGGATTTGGTAGACGGAAGGAGGAAAGAACGATCACACTCAACGACTAAGCAAGTGGAGAGTTTAGCATCTATTGTATAGACTGGTGCTTAATTGTTTAGTAAAGTTACACGATCTTTTAGGTAATGCGGCTTGATTGTTTACACGATCGTCTAGTGAATCTCACTTAGGCGTGCGACCGCTTAGTAAAACCTATACGATCTTTTAGATAAATGCACGTGTACACGATCGTTTAGTCAACACTTGAAGCTGTCACGTAGGCTCTCATAAGCCAGACTGGTGCTTGATTGGTGCTTGATTGTTTAGTCAAGTTGTCACGTAGGCTATCGTATAGACTGGTGCTTGATTGTTTAGTAAAGTTACACGATCTTAGTTTTTTGATTTGTGGTAAAGCAAATAAAATATCTCATGTTTCATAGACAATAGTGAAGAAAATATCTTATATTATTACATCACGAGCATTTGTTCAATACAGGTGTTTACAAACTACAGGACTCAACGAGAGTTTAGGGTTTCATCCCAAGCAATGTCCCACTTGTCCTAAAGCGAGTGGGGTGTACAAAACAACTAGTACAAAACAACAAACTAGGGCACTAAGGACCAATACAAAAAAAATCACCCACTTGCCCTAGTCCAGCCGCGGGCGGTCCCGTAGACCCATGCTCTGAAGGTGACCGTAAAAAACTATAACCGTGAGAGCCTTCATAAACAGGTCAGCAACGTTGTGCTTCGAAGTGATCTTTGTGACGATTACGTCCCCTCGATGTACTATCTCGTGGATGAGATGATACTTTCGCTCTATATGTTTGCCGCGATTGTGACTCCTTGGTTCCCTAGAGTTCACCACAACACCACTATTAGCACAATAGAGGGTGATGGGCCTAGACATGTCTGGAACAACTTCCAGATCAGTCAGGAACTTCTTGTGCCAAACGACCTTCTTAGCAGCTTCACAAGCCACTACATACTTGGCCTTATCAGTCTAAAAGTCAGAGTATGTGTATCCAGTAAGGATCAAATCCTTAGATCCATACACAAGCATGTAGTCCCTCGTTCTCTAAAGATAATTAAGGATGTTTTGGATCATGGTCTAGTGACCCTGTCTTGGATTAGACTGATACCTATTGACAATCCCCACAGCGTAGCAGATGTCTGGTCGAGTACACAGCATTACATACATCAAACTGCTTAAGATAGATGTATAGGGAACCCATCTCATCTCCTCAACCTCTTGAGGTATCTTAGGACACATTTCGTTAGACAATGTAACACCATGCCTGAAAGATAGTAGGCCTCTTTTGGAGTTTTGCATCGAGTACTTGAACAACATCTTGTCAATATTTGGTGCCTGAGACAGTGCTAGCTCTCTCTTCTTCCGATCCCGAAAGATTTGAATACTAAGAACAAACTGATCCTCTCCCAAATTTTTCATTTGGAATTCGGTCGCTAGCTAGTGCTTAACTGCAGTCAGTAGACCTACATCATTCCCAATGAGTAGGATATCATCTACATACAACATTAGGAAACCTACTGAACTGTTGATGATTTTTTGTAGACACATGGCTCATCAACATTTGGTCAAGGCCATGCGATTTGATCACAGTATCAAACCGAATGTTCCAAGATCGAGACGCTTATTTCAGCCCATAAATAGACCGATGTAGTTTGCAAACCTTTGGCTCTTGACCTTGGCCTATGAATCGCTTGGGTTGCATCATATAAATGGTCTCCTCAAGATTATCATTTAGAAAATTAATCTTGACGTCCATTTGCCATATCTCATAGTCATAATATGCTGCAATGGACATGAGGATGTGAATAGACTTGCAGTAATTGTGATCATCCATGTTGATAGCTCCTTCAATACAAAACATTGTTTGACTGGGTGGCTAACGACACTATGATACTTGCAGTAATAGGGATCATCCACTTTGCCGGCTTGTTCCGGTTATTTACATTCCAGTAGCTGGATAAGATTGTTCTTCAACAGTTGTTCAAGCATATCCACGACGTCGGAGTCGGGGAATAGATAGACTTTTTCCTACCACTCCTTTAAAGTTAGGCGACGTCTTTCACCTCCTTCGTCTTTTTTTTACGTCTTCTTCTCTTTCCATTTTGAGGAAGACTTCAACCGGGACGTATTAATGACCATTGATTCCTTCGTGTCGTCTTTCAGAATCTTCTCGATGCCCTTTAATTCCTTCTTGGTCTGCTTCGGCTCGGGGATCAAGAAATCCTTCATTATGAGCATTCTTGAAGTAGAAGTCTTGGAAACGTATTTCGTGGAGTTGAACTTGAGTTGGTGTTGGTATTGATGTTGATTTGATGTAATGTGGTTCGATCTCTAGTACTTGATCCTCTTATTTTCTCTTGGTGGAATGGATGTGCTTGACTTGAAGAAGAAAAGCGCCAAGCGTTCTTGAAATAGAAGTCTTGAAAGAGTCTTTGGGTCTTCAAGGGTCTTCTGTCTTCTAGGATTGTAGCTTCAGGAGTCTTGAGAGTCTTCTGTTTGTTGATTAATTATCTCTAGGCCCTCTGAATGTAGAATTGCTGATCCCCGCAAATGAAAAGAGTTTCTCTATTTATACAGTTCTTAGGTGGGCTTCATGGGCTTGGGCTTCGTTCACCCATGGGCCTGACTCTTGGGCCCAATTAGTTGGATTTGAGCTTGGTTGATCTATGAGTATGACTCTCGGGCCCAATTAGTTGGATTTAGGTCTGATTATATATCTGGGTCTAATTCAACCTATTTTTGGATTTAGAAACTTTAACCCAAATAATAATATAATAAATTGGTCTAAGTTAATTTTATCCAATTCAACGATCATGATGAAACCACGTGGCATCATCAAATTTTTTCTTCAACTTCAATTTGGGGCACATGTCAACTCCTAATTGGTCCCAAATTTAATATTTTGGAATTTCTTCATTAATTTAGTAAGAGTATTTGTATTGAATTTTCACTACAATATGTTCATTATTTTTACATTGTATAAATGTTCAAATTTTAAAAATAAGTTTATGTTTGTAAACAATTCTACTTTTTTATGTTAAGAAGATATTATCATTTATTAATAACCTATTTGAAAATGCATGTAAATATAACTCAAAAACTATTTGGAGTTCTTCCTCTGATTTTACGAATATTCAACTTTTTTTCAAAAGAAAGAAGATTTTGTATCTAAATTATTCCCTTTTGTTTAATTCTTTTAATTTTAAGAATATATAATATAATATTTTTTTAATACTTTATTATGTTGCCCCTTGATAAATTATATTTATAATTTATAACTTTTATATCAAATAATCATATGTATTTTAATTCTATCTCTTCCATTATTTTAGAATTGAAGGTCAAGTATATTTATAATTTTCACTTAATGAAAAATATATTTATTCACCATTTATATTTCACCGTAGAAATTTATATTCCAAAGATTTTCAACTATATTCAATTTATTTTATTTTCATGGCAATTAACCTAAAACAAAGTAAAGTTTTATGACTATTTTCTTCATTATTAAATTGATGTCAAATGCTTATTATCAAGCTAAATGATGTATATATCCATTCAATATTCAAAATCTACAATAAAAATTTAAATTTTAACAAAATCTATTCATTTGCATTGCACATACCTTTTAACTAGTATAATAAAAGGGCTAACCCTAAATGAGAGCAAGCACCCATTATGTATGAGCTACTAAAAGGATAACACCAGAAAAGGAGCAAATCTTCACCGAAAATATTTATGAAAGTGTGCTTACGATTCTGAAAAGAAATAAGGAAAATATGTTTCCAAACTGAAACTGCTGATTAGACGACAATATGCTCCCAACAAATATCAGAAAAAATTATACGACATTTTACCTGTAAAAAAAACCATCCAGCAGAACTGTAGAAACAATAAACAATCAGTCTTCCTAATCATCTAACACGAGGAATTACACTTCTTTAAATTTAGAAAGAAAAACGATTGAAGCAAATTGTAATGACCCAGCTCCCTAGAACTTATACTAGAACATTACTACATGCATGCATACATCTCAAAATGATATTTTTTTATGAATTGCTAAAACCAAATAAATTTTATAAACTAAATAACTTTTATTAAATCTAACTGAAAATCTTTTATCTGGGTACCCTTAAAAAAATATAAAGCAACACTAAAAAATTTTATCTAAAACATTCAACAATGCAAAAACTAAAAGTTTCTTAATTCAATGACAAAATTGATGTTTAAAACATGAAAACATGGACATATGAGTGGAAGCATCTGACTAGTCCCAGTGGCACGATCACGAATTCCTCTTGTCATTCGCTGATGTATCCTTATCCTTACCTGAAAAACATAACATATTAAAGAATGAGTATAAAATACTCAGTAAGTAATCCTACTACTGGGGTCATGCTATGCATACATATCTACAAATGCATGCTTATTGGTGGGACAAGCATATTGTAATCCATCATAGGAAACACGAAAACTTGGAACATGGAAACATGAAATGATGGATGGCCATTAAGTGAACAACCCATTCTAACAAATATTTGATGGTTCAAAGGCACACAACACATGGAAGGAACCTGTTGGTCCTCAAAGTTGAACACGATAGTGAGCCTGAAGGATCATGATATTGAACATGGTAATGAACCCAAAGGATCATGGTAACATGGTAGAGAACTCATCGGCTCCCGGTAACTTAGAAGTGAACCTAAAGGATTAGGAAAATTGACTAGTGTTAGATGGGAAATTTTTACAATAAACAAAATCGTCATACTAGACTGAATGAATAAACATGTAAACTAGCGTGATATTGAGGAAAGAATTAGAATGGTTCTTACCTTTGTAGATTCCCGTAGTGCCATGAACAATCCTCTCCAAGGTTCCAATGAATGAATCTCCAAACGGTCTTGTCACGAACAACTCCTTAAGTGATCTCAAACAATACTACAAGAGTTATCTCATTATTCTCTAGGATTTCAATAGAGGGATAGGTGGTATCCAAGAGGAGAATAAGGTTTTAGAGAGTAGAGAAGTTAAAGAAAATTCTGCATAACATTAGGGGATTGTGTAATATCAGAGATTCTCTATAATGATAATTGTGTATTCAATGCATACTCAAAGCGTCATGGGGAGGTCTTTATATAGAGAAGGGTTAAGCCCCTTTCTCAATATATATTTTCCTTTTCTATAATTAATTAAAATAATATTTATTTAATTAATTAGCACATTTAATTAAATAACACGTATTTAATTAATTACTCGAATTAAATAACACTTATTTAATTTTAATTTGCACAATAATTAAACCCAATTTAATGTATATATTTAATTATCATACACATCTCATGTATATATGCAAAAGCTCTCTATTAATTAATTTTTTGTAAACCTAATTCATTTGAATTAATGAATCTTATTCAGATATTACTTTCCAATTTAATTATAGATCATATTCATAATTAATTATATATTAATCGCATTAATATATAGTTTCCTCAAATTAATTTGAACAATTCAAATTATCCCTCTAAAGTATCCTTTAGTGTGCTAGCGAGGGGACTAGATGGACCTGTAGATCAGAAGTTCCAACAATATGAGATTAATTGGTTAAACTCATTAACCAACTTAATCAATATTCGTTTACTGTGGGTACACTTTACTAAAGACTCACAGTTGCACTCTTCTTACTACAGATACATTTCTATGTCCATGGATCTAGACCAATACCAACAACTTAGTCCTTCACGATTGTTCGTAACTCTAACTAGGTCAAATTACTGTTTTACCCTTGGGTTACCTCAGACTCCTTAAGTACCAGTGCTCATCTAGAGACCTTTCTCGGGCCAATGAGAGGGTAACACCATTTATTCAAGTCTCGGAGACATCTAGTGGTTACTATTTTGCGGTCCAGTCTTATGAAAACTCATTGCATATGATAACCCAACTTGCATGTCACTTACACGAACATGTTAGATCATTACGTTTGTATCAAATACAAAGTGGATTGTATCAATAGTGCTTCCAAGATAAGGTACCTAGTCTTATCCCTATACTATAGACCTTTTAGGCTATATCTTGAACATTGATCCATATATGTCTCCACATACAGTTCAAGACTCATAAAATATCCTTTGATGTTAGTTTATTGGATTTAGGATTATTAAGAAAAAATAGACAACTATACAAACATTAATATTTATTGATTTAGCATTCACAACTCTTTATTAATGATGGTCAGTTAATAACATTTACTATCTATGAGTTTTAGGGCATAAAGCCCAACAAACTCCCACTTGACTAAAACTATAGTCAGTGGGTTGTACACAATGCAAAAGGTGAGATAATTCTTAATACAATAAACTAGGGCATCTATATACCCAGTACACATCTCCACTTGCCCTAGATTATTGATGACATGCAGAAATGCATATCATCTTAGGCCTTTTACTTAGCATTATGAAGGTTGTTAGGTAGAATATGTGGCAATTATGCTAAGAATTCACGAGAAAGTGAGCTTGCGTCGATCAGCATGTTGAATCTCAGCTAACCCATTATTTTGCGTTATTATGCGTTCAATATTCTATTTTTGTAGCTAAAACACGAAATGGACGCAAATGCGGAAACCGGACCACCGCATAGACGACTGAATGCAGAGAAACACTCCATCGCAAGGCCGAACACGTCGATCAACACATGGATGTTGCAGTACACATTTCTATGCATCCATCACATGGGAGTTACGCTCACCTAGCAATTGTGGTCATCGTGTAGAGTTGCGGTATTAAGCGAAGAGGTCATTAAAAGATTGCATCTATGCGACAACGCATACTAATGGGATCAATGCAAGGTTGGTGGAATGGATGCATCAACGCATCTACCTTGAGAAAAACCAAAAGATGATGCTGACATTTCACCTACCACGTCATTAGTAGAAGAGGTTCAGAAAGGACTAACGTGCCGAATGTCAGACTCAGGGCAGTTCAATTAATGCTTTTGGTGACCCAAACTCTATAGAAGTCGATGAGCAGAATTTCAAGTTATCTAAGGTTTTTGCCTGAGGTTCGCCTAGGGCAGATCCTTACGATCCAGACAAATGCATGAGAAGATGTTTGAGAGTTCTTCACCTCCTTCATCCATTCCGAGTGACGATCGAAGCCTTCAATCGGAGCAAGATCTCGAGAGAGTCAGTTCCTCCACCCATCCATGGCACACCAGCAGCCTTGACGCACATCCGCTGGAAGCAAATCTTTGCTTCCAGCTGGTCATTTCATTTTCCTTTCTTTTCTTATATTGTATTGTATGACATTTTGAAATTAAGGAATTAATACATTTTTTGTGCAATATATTTCTACATTTCCTTCGACTCCATCTCTATCTTCTTTACTTACGTACTTACTTTCATTACAACACTTAGTGGGATTGCTTAGGTATTGCATACTTAGTCATGTGGATTAGGGATATGAAGCATGTAACAACCCACCGAGAGGTGTGCGTTGCGTGAGTGTGTGAGTAATCTTATTTGCTTAGTGTGAAGCTGCTGCAATGCCTATTTATAGGCTACGCATTGCTTGTCTATGAGTAAAGTCAGCAACAACCAACTGCCCGGGAGGGTAAGTGGTTGGTCGCATTAAGCAATGTAAGTCATTGTTCACTAGGGATAGGAACAATCTCAGGTCAGCAAAGTTTATGCGATTGTCCTGTATTATGTATGCTTCATTCGTCCATTAGGGATACATAGTAGGGTAATCTAAGGACAGGATCTTGGCTTGGGTAGGTCAAGTCAGAAATTAGACTTGGGACAGTCAGATTAGAACACATAACACAAGACATTGGAGCTTAGAAATAAGCACTGTTTGCTATTAACTCATCGCATGCATCCTAGAGATAGGATACGATTATGTGCAGTCACCACGGCGTTGTGTGCATTTTGCATCACCGCATAGGAAAAGATTAAAGACTTAGAAATAAGCTCTATGGACACTTTTGCATTCAACACATGCGTCTTAGACTTAAGAGCATCGCATTTTCATTGGAAAATGATTTGTTGTGCATAAGTGTAGCATGATCGCATAGCTTTCATTGACTAAGGTTGCCCTTGTAGTCACTCTTAAGTGTTGCAATGAAATCATCTCCGCATTTTATCTATTTTCCCATACATTTATTTCATGTCAAGGTTTGTGATATATCTACCTTTCATGCATACTCTCATTGCGTTGTCTGTTAGATAAGAGTAGGAGTAGGATTAACTTAGCGACCTCCCTTCCATTCTTTTATTTAAACTGCCGCATGGACATCACCACATACATATAGCTACAAGTCCCTGTGTTCGACCTTAGATTACCTGATGAACTTGCATTCGCGTTATACTTGGCGTGAGTGCAAGAAAACTTGTGACAGGACGCATGGTCATCGCATACATTTGTTAACGCATATCGATTCCAACACATGACCATCGATGCACGACTATTAACACATATCTTAGGAACATGCATCGCATTCCGCATCCACGGGATTTTAGTTGTTGAGTAAAATTGACCTCTAATTTTCCATCATCAATTATATAATGTACATGTCTTATAGACGACCCTCAAATATTTTAGTTGAGAGAGTCTTCATAAATGGATCAACAATGTTATGCTCTAAGGCAATCTTTGTGATGATCATTTCTCCACTTTGCACAATGTCCCGTATCAGGTGATACTTCCACTCAATATGTTTTCCTTGTTTGTGACTGCGAGGTTCTTTAGAGTTGGTTACTTCCTCATTTTTGTCATAGTATAAAGTGATGGGAAAGTCCATATTTGGAACCACTTCCAAATCACTTAGGAACTTCCTTAGCCAAACTGCTTCCTTTGCTGCTTCACAAGCAGCTACATACTCAGCTTCCACAGTAGAATCTGCAATGCATCCTTGCTTGATACTACGCCATACCACAGCTCCCCCGTTCAGGGTAAACACTGATCCTGACATGGATTTCCTATAATCCTTGTCAGTTTTGAAATCAGAATATGTGTACCCTATAAGGATCAAATCTTTAGCTCCATACATCAGCTTGTAGTCTCTCGTTCTCCTAAGATACTTGAGAATGTTCTTAACTGCTATCTAGTGGTCTAAACCTGGATTGGACTGGTACCTACTGACAATTCCCACTGCATAACAAATATTTAACCTAGTGTAGAGCATAACAAACATTAAGCTGGCCACAACTGAGGCATAGGGAATATGTCTCATATCCTCAACTTCTTGAGGTACATTAGGACATTGTTCCTTAGACAAGTGAACCCCATGCCTGAAAGGTAACAAATCCTTCTTGGAGTTCTGCATCGAATATCAAGTCAACATTTTATTGATATAAGTTGCTTGAGACAAAGCTTGCATTCTATTCTTGCGATCCCTGATGATTTAAATCCCAAGTACATACTGTGCCTTTCCCAAATCTTTCATTTAGAATTAGGCTGCCAATCATTCTTTAATGTCACTAAGGTACCCTACATCATTCCCAATGAGTAGGATATCGTCCACATAAAATATTAAAAAAGCTACTTTATCGTTTATCATTTTCTTGTAGATAAAAATTTCATCAACGTTTTGATAAAAACCAAAAGATTTGATCATTATATCAAATCTAATGTTCCAAGATCTAGATGCCTATTTTAACCCATAAATGGATCGATTCAGCTTGCAATCTTCTTGCTCCTGATCTTGGATTATGAACCCCTCGGGCAGAGACATAAAGATATTCTCTTCAAGATTTTCATTCAGAAAAGCAATCTTGACATCCATTTGCCCTATCTCATAGTTATAATATATGGCTATGGACAAGAGAATTCTTATAGGCTTAAGCATAGCAATAGGGGAAAAAGTTTTCTCATAGTCAACCCCTTCCCTTTGGGTATAACCCTTTGCTACAATGCTAGCTTTGAAGGTTTCTACCTTTCCAACTACATCTCTCTTTCTTTTGTAGATCCATTTACATCCTATGGGTTTGACTTCTTCAAGTAAATCTACAAGCTCCCATACTAAATTGGAGTAGATGGACTCCATTTTAAGGTCTATGGCTTTGACTCATGGTTCTTGTCTATGTGATTCATCGCCGGTTTATAGAACAATGGATCCTCAACACCCTTATCTGGTATGACAACCTGAGTTTTAGTTAAACCCATGTAATGGTCAGATTTTATCACAATTCTCCCACTATGTCGAGACACTCTCAATGATTGAGAAGGATGAGGCTAACCTAAAGTATTTGCACCTTCATCAACATTATGTTCCATTAGCTATAAGTAACCATACCTCGAATCATCATCTATAAAAGAGATGAAATATTCGTACCCTCCTCTAGCCTTTATATTCATCAGACCACAAAGATCTGAATGTATGAGCTCTAAGGGTTCTTTGGCTTTATAACCTTTTCCACTAAAAGGTCTTTTAGTCATTTTTCCTTCAAGACAAGATTTAAATGGAGTTAATGAATCATCTTTTAACTTGCTTAAAAGTCCATTCTTTACCAATCTCCCGATCCTACCGAGATTTATGTGGCCTAATCTCAGATGCCAAATGTACGTATCATTGTTAGTTGGAGAATTTCTTCGTCTTTTAGTTTTTAGTATTAGCAATTTTAAACATCTCATGATTTAGAAGTGCTTTTGATTCAGTTGGTCTTTATAATATAAGTTGCCTTCTAGTTTAGTCGAACAAATAATCACACCATTTTTTATAATGAAAGCTTCATTTGAATTAAAAGAAACTGAATATGATTGTTCAGTGAAACAGGAAATAGAAACAAGGTTCCTCTTCATCTTGGGAACAATATATAAGTTCTCTAAAAACAAAAATTTATTTCCAAAAGACAACTTTGCAGCTCCTATTGCACTGAAATGGCGTCTCCCGTTCCAATCTTGAGTGTCATTTCACCCTATTCTAGCTACTAGAAGGAACTATATCCCTGTAAAGAAGAATATATGTGATTAGGGGCTCCTGAATCAAGTATCCAGGTAACGATATTTCAGAGGTTTAGAACTAATTCCTTGTAATCATAGAATCCTAAATTAACTATTGATTTTAGTTTTTGTAATGATACTTCAGAGGTTTAGAGCAATAGCCACCGAAAGGTGATCAGCTACTCCTCCCCTGAATCGAGACAATCTCAACCAATCACTGATACCAAAATAACTCTTATTCCTATATTATTTAGCTACCGTTGTTTCGGTCAAGGATTCATTAACTAAATCCTGTAAGTGTGATCCTCCCATTTTCGGATCCTAGAGGTACACTTCAATAGACTATCGAAGGAAGAGAAAACTGTTGAAGATTAACCTAAGAAACTCTATCCATTGCTGGAGTTTGTGTTTTTTCGATCTCTATGATGAGGCCCTCCGAAGGGGTGGTCGCATTAGGACGACATGCAGGTGGACCATAGGAATCTCACGGTACAACTTAATGGTGGGGACTGTTGAATACGTTGACACGCGTCCCTCTCCTAATCACTATAAACACTTTCCCTATTTTCCTTGTTATTGACTCATGAAAACACTTTCTGAAGGGAGGTCGCACTCAGGGCACACGAAACCAAGCATGAATCTTACGGTGTGAACTCTTGGGGATGTGAGAGCTAAAATTTGATATATCATATATACCAACCCTACTAAAGTATTCTAATATTTTATTAGGATTTTATTATACTTGGTTGAAATCGGGCTAATGAATTTATTTAAGTCCTTTACATTTGCTCAATATAACATTTGTATTGAATGGTTTAGCAACACTTGATTTTATTTATTAAACTCTTTTAATAAAATCAATCATTTGCATGCTTATAAAATATATTCCCAATTCACCTGTCAGGTCGGTTCCCAAGTGGAGGTATTCCGTTTTCGTCAGTTTAAATACCCCCTCTTAGACAGAACCTTCCTTAGACAAAGGTCCCTCATGGGAAAGTATCTTATAAATTTAATTTTTTATTGAAATTCATTTTAATCCTATTAAAAAAAATTAAAAAGATTAACCTATTCCTAATCCCATTAGAAATAACATAAGTCAAATTTAAACCATTTAAAATAATTTGGACTTATGTTTGCATCCAATCTAGATTATAGATTTTAATAAATCTCATTATACTTTAACTCTTTATAAATTAATGAATTATTAAATCTATAAACACATAATGCATTCACATACATCATTCCACTATTTATTAGAACAATTTTAATATATAGTATGATGCATGGACATGCTTAGGTAACTCAAACATCACTAACAAAACTCTTATATTAGGATGCATGTGCATGCTAATTCAATCATGTATCTATAAAATATAACCCTTTATATTTAATTATGGTGCAAGTACATGTTTATCCTAAGGTGAGTACTTTTTAATCTATATGACATAGAATATGTAATATGAATTCCAAAAATAAATAATTTAAAACATACATCCAATTGCATAATTAAATTAAATAGCAAAAATTGGAACGATTTTGGCACTTAAAACAAAATTAATATCACTATTATATTAATTTAATTAATTAATATACATTAAAATTACAAATAAGGAATTTTAGATTAAATTGTCCTCCCTGCGCCGCATTGCTCCATCCAAACTTCGGAGTGTTGCAATACTGAGGCAGAGACCACTGCTCAACACATTTGCCTTTCAGTGTTGCAACACTGCGATAGTTGTGTCGTGACGCTGATCAGCAGAATAGTCTCGTTCTGCACGAATTCAAGTCTGAACTTGCCCCAAACACCTTCGTTTGATCCCAATTTCTTCAACAAAAGTTGCTCTATCGATTAACACGGACTTACTGTTGTGTTGTATGTCCTAAAACTCGCAGTTTGTAATGTTAAACACATTCTATTATTAATAAAGATGTTGTTGACGTTTATTCCATAAATTGAATATGTGAATTACACTTGTAAAAACTAAATCCAATAAACTAAAGATCCATGGCTATTATATGAATACATAAACTTTATGTGGAGAGATAAGAGTGGATCAAATTCAGTAAGGAGCCAAAATAGTCTATAGTATATGAATAAGGCTGGGTACCTTATTCTGATAACATTATCAGATGCAGCCCACTCTGTAGTTGTTACAATTTATTATAAAGTGCTACAAACGAAATGATCCTAGTTCATTCATGTATTGACATGAAGAGTTGGGGGCGTCTGATGTGCGGAAATTGGAAGTCAATTTTACTCGACAACCAACTTCCCTTGGAAGCATTATGTGATGCATGTTCCTAAAATATGTATTGATAGCCATGCGTCGATGGTCATGCGTTGGAATGAAAACGCGCCAACAATGTATGCGATGATCATGCATCCTACCACAATTTTTCTTGCATTCGCGCCAAGTATAACATGAACGCAAGTATCTCGGGTAATCCGAGGTCGAACACAGGGACTTGTAACTATATGTTTGCAGTGATTGTGCATGCGGCGGTTGAATAAAAAAATGGAGGGGATATTGCTACGTTAATCCTACTCCTACTCCTATTTAACCGACAACGCAATGAGAATATGCATAAAAGGTAGAGATGTGACAAACCTTGACATGAAATAAATGAATGAGAAAATGATAAAATGTGGATATGTTTTCATTGCAACCCTTAAAAGTGATTGCAAGGGCAACCCTAGTCATCGCAATCCATGCAATCATGCTGCAACCATACACGACAAGTCATTTTAAAATGGAAGTGCGGTGCTCCTAATTCTAGGACGCATGTATTGATCGCAGTGTCCATAGAGCTTATCCCTAAGTCTCTACTTTTTTCCTATGCGATGATGCAAAATGCATGAAATCAAGGTGACTGCATTCAATCCTATTCTATTTCTAGGATACATGTGATGCGTTAATAACAAATAATGCTCATTCCTAAGCGTCTATCTCTGGTATTATGTGTTCTAATTTGGCTCTCCTAAGACTAGATTCTGACCTGACCTTCCCAAGCCTAGATCCTATCCTTAGATTACCCTCCCGAGTATCCCTAATGGACAAATGAAGCATACATAATATAAGAAAATTACATAAACTTCGCTGACCTACTGTTGTTACTATCCCTAGTGAACAACACATACCTTGCTTAATGCGTCTAACCACTTACCCTCTTGGGCAGTTGATTGTTGTTGACTTCAATCATAGACAAGTAATGTGTTAACCCATAGACAGGCGTTGTCACACCCTGCCCCCAGACCACCTTCTCAGCCTGGAAGAGGGATGCGACTGCAACATTCAGTCAAGGAGATAAACTATAACGGATTAAGTAGGCCCATCTTTTATTAAGTAAACCCCTCTGTCTTTTCCTCATTCTTCAGCCCAATTCCTTAGAGCTTCTTCTCCGGAAACCTCACCATGAAAACAAGACTCTCTAATCTCTCAGATGGCTTTGAAATTACATCAAATGCTCGAGTAGATTGAGAGATCTCCTCGTCTCAAGTTGATACATTCTCCTCCACCCTCACTGTCTAATGCACTCTAATCTCCCCCTCTTTTAAAAATTTTATGATTTGTGATTTGAAAATGAAATCCCAACGGCTCTATTTATAGGCGTCCAAGCCTCCTATGGTGTTAACACCATCTACTTGGCTGCATGGCCAAATGTTTAATCCTCCTTTTATCAACGTAAGCTGACTTCACCTTGGTTCAATGTGTTCTTCCCAAACGCATCCAACACAATTTCTTAGGGTTTAAGAATTTCTCTTAATCGGACACCTAAATTTTAATTGACGTTTGCCCTTACGTCTTCAAGCTTTGTTTGTATTCAATTTAGGGTTTTTAATGCATAATCTATAAGATCGTGGCCAAATTCAACACATAAATGCCCGACCGTTTGATGCATAGGCGGTTTCCTTCGATCGCGTGGGCATGACGTTCGAATGAGGCGTTCAGGCTGCTCTCGCTCTCTCCGCTCTCGCTCTCTCCCACTTTCTCGTTGGTCTTGCTCTTTCCACTCTCGCTCTCTCTCAATTTTTCGCTCACAATCTCGCTCTCTCTACTCTCGTTCTCTCCAACTTTCTCGCTCAAACTCTCGCTTTCTCCACTCTCACTAAGGATCTCGCTCTCTCCAGCCTTCTCGCTAGCTTGGATCTCGGCAGTGTCGCTCTCTCCCATTCTCTCGCTCAGCCAGTCTCGCTCTCTCTCATTCTCTCGCTCAACCATTCTCGCTCCCTCCCATTCTCTCGCTCAACCAGTCTTGCTCACGCTCTAATCTCGCTCTCTCCATTCTCTCTAACTTCCTCCAATCTCGTTAGCTACTGAGAATATGGTTTATCTCCATGCAACTTCCACACAAATTTTTCCAAATAATTTTCTATATTTGCCTCAGTTCTTCAATCCTTTCCTCACTATTCAGGATTTACGTCTTCAAGGTTTTCTCTTCTTTTTATCCTTTTAGGGTCCTCTTTACTCGTACTCTAGAATCAAATACGGTTATCGTAATTATAATACCTAACCATTATAGTTTACATTCACTCTTACTAATTGTTGATCCACAGAAGGTGACAATTATTACAATTATTATGACAATTGTAAAATTATTAGATTATTTACATAACATAGGATTTAACTTTCTCCTAATTAGCCCCTTAATCACTTATTTAAGTAGGAAAATGGAGATCTGGGTTTCACAATTACTTCCCCCTTAAGAAATTTTGTCCTCGATCAGATCGTCAGTTCTGCACAATTGTTAGTTGTACACGTGTCTCAATCCTCTACTTTTGTGTTGCTCACGCCATTTTTGTTTGGATCGAGAATCGATATCGTTAATTCGACTTCAAAACTGAAACAAAAGAAAATATATATTATCACCGAACTACTCCTATTACTACTAAAACGTAGCAACAATGGCAAGTATGGGGTCGAACCACAGAGAAACGAAGAATTAATATCTTTTGGGTTAGATTTGACCGTGGAAAAACAATAAAAATTGGGTTTCGGTTTTTGTTTTTGAAATTGAAAACATGCAAGACGAAGTAAAGTGCAATGAATATATGAAATGGTAATGGATTCGTGTGGTTCTTAGATCAAGTAGCCAGTAAGACCCAAGTATAAATCCTACTGAGTTGCCTGGTAAGCCCAGGGTCGAACATAAGGACTAAGGAAAACAGTATGCGATGGTAATTTTAGATTACTTTGCAGTAACAAATAAATCAAAGTTTTGTTTGGTTTGTTGCTTAAGGTATAAAATGTATGTGGTGGATTTGAGGGAAGAGTAATTATACGACAGATACACTAAGTATGTGGAGGAATGGGTTGAGAAGGTCTTTAGCTAGCGTTCCTTAAGAATGCGTTCAAGCTATGCGATCATGCTACACTCATGCGACAACAGTTCATTTTCCAATGCAAATGCGGTAGCTTCTAATTTTAGGATGCATTCGATGAATGCAATATGTCTATAGAGCTTATTCCTAAGTCTCTACTTCTTGCCTATGCGATGACGAAAGATGCACACAAGGACAAGGCGACCGCATACAATCATATCCTATCTCTATGGTGCATGCGATGCGTTAATAGCAAACAACTAAGCTTCTACCTCTTGATTATGCGGTTCTAATCTGACTTTTCCAAGCCGAGATTCTATCTTTAGGCTACCCTCCTGAATATCTTTAATGGATGAATGACACATACATAATACAAGATAATCGCATAGAATGAAGATATTAGGTTATGCTAGCTAAGTGCTTCTCAACCCATTCGACAAATTTAGCTACTCATGCGTAATGTAAAGAGAGTGGACAGATATTAAGATGTAATTTCCATTTTTATAAATAGGTTCCGAGTACTAAATGACAATGGAAAATAAGGGTAGAGAGCCTGGTAGAAATATCTTGCTTCCCAAGGCTTTTACACTGTGTTATCTCTATTCTGCCCAAAAGTTGTTCTTGCTTCAAAGGGTTGACCCTTTCTCTTATTTCGATGCTTCCCGGCAGTCTTTCGAGTTCACCAGGACGATCTCTCGGTGTAATCTCTTTTCACTCGCTTCCGCCTTCTAAGTAAAAGAAAAACTATGAACAAGGCTAACTTCTATCTATATGGTGAATTGTGTAAACTGAGCAAGCTCCTTCACTAGAGGTGGCCTTCGGTATTTATAGAGCTTTAGGGTGAAAGGCTTTTTCTCTCTTATGATTGCATTGATGGGATTGCATTAATTCTCTGTCTGATGCGCCGAATAATTGTCATCGAAAAGTTGAGTGTACTTGCTACAGTATATCGCTAACGACTTGTCAACTTAATTCGGAATCGACCGTCATCAGCTTTCTGTCCCATTGTGATTTATTAAGCTTTCACTCAGATGCACCCACCTTGAAGCGTCAGCTCTATGTGGCCACTTTCTTGAGCAGATTTTCGCGAGCGCAAAGGATCGTATAGCCTTGCGTTCACGATCTCTTAATGCGCTTGGACGTTAATTTCTTTGGATCACATTTTCGCCTTGTGTCAACGCATTTTCCAATATAAAATACATAAGTTAGCTGTTTTAATGTGATGGACGCATGCGATCGCAATGTTGTGAACTTAATGCTTTTGGACGCAATATTGTATATTTTTACCATCGCAATTTTGCATTGTTTTATAACTTTGCATTGTAATAACATGCATTTCTGCCTGTTATTATGTGGTTCTTGGATCAAATAGCCATTCATTGTAAATTAAATCATTTTTTCAGCCAAAATATTATATATTCGAATTATGCAACATAACTACTCAATCGGTGCGAATTAATTAATCTTTGTAAGCCTGAAAATCAATTAATTTGAATTGATCGAGCGTTCTATTTGTAGTTGAGGTTGGAAAACCGCGCCCTAAGTAATCTACATGTTCCTAGATGCATTTGGGTCCTCAGTGGCCAAAAAGAACTAGAAACGCATGCATTAAGATTCAAGATTCAACCAAATTGATTATTTAAGCACGACTTTCCTGACACCATTTTTGTTTGGGTGGAGAATCAATGTCATTAATTCGACTTCAAATCGAACAAAAAATGGTGTCGTTGCCGGGGAGGGAAGGAAATTAATAACTTTTAGTTAGAATTGACTGTTAGACTTTAAAAACTAAAAAAATATATATTTTCTTTCTTTCGTGTCTACTTATTTTTTCAATGGTATCAAATATAAACATGTATGCGTTTCAATATGCAGAACAACAGGAAACACTAGAGGTAAGAGAGATTTGTGGCCTTAGAGATCAAATTTATGAAATAACCTCTGTTGTACAAGCTATGGCTAATATGCAGGCTCAGAATTCGTACGGTCCTGAGTGCGGATATTATCAGCCTTCCCAGACAGGTATTTCTTTAGAGGATATAGTTAAGGAACTTTCTAATCACTCTGGTGAGACTGTGCAGGAATGTCCCCACTATTATCAAGAACCTAACAGTTTCCAGCAAGATGACCTTTATTTCGAACGTGAGGTTAGAGCTGAGCTTCAAACTCTAAGTGACCACATCGCTTAGATCACTAAATCAGTTAGGAAACAAGAGGAGTCTTGAGAATCATATTCTGAGAATGCCAAGGTGAGTAGTGGAGATACGAGCATCTATAATTCTGCAGAGCAGCTGGTCCCCCAAGTTGGATTATTTAAAGTGTGAATGTACTAATGTTTTTTCTGAGTGTGCAGATAATAATTTTGAGCCATCCCATGTCTATGGCACAGAGGCCGACCTTGTGATGGAATATGCATGGATTGATTCAGATGATGATGTTTATCCTCTGTCGTCTGAAGAACAAGTTTTTGAGGTTAAGTATAAGTATGAGCTTACTTTGGAAGAATTTCAAGTAAAAGAGTCAAAGGCTTCCAAGCCTCGTCCTATTTTTTTGCCTTCACCTTGGAGTCAATTGAGTCGGTCTTTGAGCCTTTTATGTTATTTCCTTTTATAAAAATTAAAAATCCAAAATTCGACCTTTCTGGTTCTTTTCAAAAGATGGGGACCCTTATGGCTTTACCTGTCCATATTGACTCATCTAAGAAAAGACCAGAGAAATACGAGAATTTCTTTGTACCTTGATCGAAGATAGGTCATGTCGAGCAATCGACATTAAAAAATTGTGCTTCTTGGAGGCAGCCAAGTTTTAAATTTTTTTTTCTCCTTTTTTGTTTTATTCTGTTTTGTTTCATTTTATTAGGTTAGATTTGTTTTTTTTTTTTTTATTGTTCTTTCCTTTTTCTTTTATTTTTAGGTTAGATTTTTATTTTTAATAAAAAAATTAAAAAATAAAGAAAAGCAAATTAGTTGCAATTCCTAAAAAAAATAGAAAATAATAAAAAAATAAGGCATTTGTCGATGTGCCTGCAAAAAAATAGTGTGTGTATGTGCATGAATAGAGGTGAAAAAAGCTACCTCTATCGTGCTTAGTTAGGGCCCGCGAGAAAAGATGATAGGTTCCCGGTAGTGGGGTGTGAAAGCTAGCCCTCTAGGTAAAAGAAATACCCTTTATGTTTTTTGTGTGTGTTTAGGCACCCTTGTCTAAGTGTTGCCCTCTTGTTTGCAAGTGTGGTATGTCCAAAGTTGATAACCGAACCAGAGTAAAGGAAAAAGGGGATGAGGACCTTATAAAACTTTTTCGGGCTGTGCAAGCTTAACTAGCAAAACTCTATGCTCACTCATGCATGGATAGATCGGGAATCATTTTTAAACTTGTGCTTCATTGATTGATCATAATTGATTTTTGTTCTTGATTACAAATTTCATTCTAACTAACTGTTGAGATTGGAGTAACTACTCAGCGAATTAAGCTAGCATTTTTTTTAGTTATTTTTTACTTGATTGTGTGTTTCTACCTTGCTCGAAATGAGCAAGAATTAAGTTGGGGGTGTTTGTTAGATCTAAAAAAGAGCTAATATTCCTAGCTTAATTTGGGCTCGTTAGTGGATTTTATGTGTTTATTTTTCTATTTTGTAGGTATGAGCAATCAAGAGGTAGAATTAATCATTTAATGAAGAACAAGGTTAATTTGGAGTTAATTTGAACATTCGGGCTTCAAATGAGTTGAAAAGACTAAATTGCCATCGAGTTTCACCAAGTATGAAGCACCATCGAGTACCATTCAGTAGAAGGTCGTTGAGTAATCAAGAAAATGCTAACAAGTGACCAAGGATCGAGTATCGAGCTATTGAGCATCAAGTAATGAGTATCTAGCAGAAGCAGCAATGTTGCAACGTTCACGCTACGACATTTGACGGACGAGTCTGAGGCACGCACATAAGGTAGCATCAAGGCCAACATTGGACTTCTTGCCTGATGCAGCCCTTCAGCCACAATAGCGTTGCAACGCTATTCCAAATGTTGCAATGCTGCCCCGTATTTTTTTGTATAAAATCACCTTTTCGTTTAGGGAAGAGATTAGGCTGAATTTTGGAGGTATAGGCCGATTCTTGGAGCTGAATGCATTGGAGGCCGAAGTCAGACTTCCTTTTACTTCTATTCCCTTCAATATTTAGTGTCCTTAGGTTAGATTTATTTTATTTTCGGATTATGAACGTGTACTAGAACGTATCCCGTTGGTTTTTCTATGAATCGATGAAGTAATCTTTCATTTAGTTATTAAATCAACGTTCTTTGTATTTTGATGAGTTTCCAGTTCAATTTGTATGCTTTAATCCAGAATTATGTTTTCTTTAAATCCTTTTTAATTTGGACTTGCTTTTATGTGTTAGATTGACGCCCCTATCATGAATGCATGTCTTAGCTAGTTAAATTCAAGCTCGCACGCATCCTTATATCGTCCATGCTTTGAATTTACCCTTGTAGCATAGATTAGATGAGCAAGCTTAGGTTTTTTTAGGCTATCCATGAATCTTTGCATCGTTTAATCTAGATTTAAGGAACAAATTGATTATTTGAACACGGCTTTCCTGGCACTTAATCAACATAGTTGAATCCTGAATCTTAATGCATTTGTTTCTAGTTCTTTATGGTCGTTGAGGACCCAATTGCATCTAGGAGCATGTAAGTTAGTTAGGACATGGCTTTCCAGCTTTAATTACGAATTAGAATGCTCGATCGGTTTGAATTAATTGATTTTTGAGCTTATAGAGATTAGTCAATTCGCATCAATTGAGTTGCTATACATTCATAATTCGAGTATATGATATTTTGGTTGAAATCAATGATTTAATTTACATTGAATGGCTACTTGATCCGAGAACCACACGAATCCATTACCATTTCATATATCCATTGCACTTTACTTTTACTCGCATGTTTTAAATTTCAAAACCACAAACCAAAACATAGTTTTTTACTATTTTCCACGGTCAAATCTAATCCAAAAAGAAATTAATTCTTCGCTTCTCTGTGGTTTGACCCCACACTTACCGTTGTTGCTACGTTTTAGTAGTAATAGGAGTAGTTTAGTGATTTTACAAATTTTCTTTTGCTTGAATTTGGAGTCGAATTAATGACATCAATCCTCGATCCGAACACTCCAGGTCCTGAACAACAGGTTCCACCCTCTCATTTTTCCGAGAGGGACTCAGTTTATTGATTGGATCACAAACCAATTGTTCATTAGAGGATCACTGGGACTTAAGGTGCAAGATGTAATCTCAGGTATAAATAACTTTTGACCAAGCCGTTATTATGAATAACCTATGAAGGGTTGACTTACTAGTCATGGTTATATCGAGTGGACATAATATATCTATAGTGAGGAAAATTCAACTATTGGGCTTTAGTGAAGTGACCCAGTAGTTAACGAATGGTGGTTAATTAGGTTAACAAGTTTAGTCGATTAATCGCAGATCGTTGGAGCCCATGATCTGTAGATTCATAAGATCCTCCTACTAGCTCATATCGGACTAAACCTTCAAACATTGTGACGTACGAATTTGAAGTGTTCAAATTTGATTTTTGGAGCAAAGCATTAAATATATACGATATATTTAACATAATGTTTAACTGTGAATTAAACATAAAGAGAGAGATAATAGGAGATATTTAAATAATATTTAAATATCAAGATTATGAATAGTGATTCATATTGATTGGGATTAGTGTTGGATTTAATATTAAATTATTAAAATATTTATTGAATATTAATTTAATTTTGAAATTGATTATTAGAATTAATTTTGAAATTAAATGGAATTGGTCAAAATTGCATTAAAAATAAAATTGTTGACTAGGTAAAAAATGCAATGAAAGTCAAATTGGTTAATTTTGACTTTGAAGTCAAAAAGTGAATTTTTTTGACTTTGGATTTTGAGAGTCAAATTTTGATCTTTGACCAAGTTAGTAGAAAGATCCAACATTTATGAGTGGGAAATGCCAACTTTTGCATTGCTAAGTATTTCTTCATTCGAAGACACTTGCCCCACTAAATCCCACTTTGATTTTGTGAGTTTTTTATTATCAAATTCTCATCAAACTCAAAGTTGCATGTTTTGCATGTAATGGTATTTAAAAGGAAGAGTTTATGATTGTTTAGAACTTTTGACCAAGTGGAAATTGATGAGATTATGTGATAATCTCATGAGTTTTTTTCTCTCAAAGACTTAGCTTTTTCCTCTCCAAATTAGTCACTCACCAAATCCCACCATCCCATTCTAAGGCTGGAGAATAGTCGGGATGACTATCGTGGTGGTGTACGAACTGTTCGTGAGGAGATTAGAGCTAATTTGAAGAAGATTCAAAGTTCAAAAAGGTTATATTTCTACTTCCCCTTTTACTTGTTTTAATTGCATGCTTATCCTTTGTGATTAACCTAATTAGAGTACTCTAGATCTATTTTTCTTCTCTTACACATGTGTTCATTCCATCACTTACAGACTAGAAGCATGAATTAAATTGCCCAAAAATACAACAAGCCCTTACAAGTTAATCAAATTAAAAATTAATCTAGGGCCAAAATTGAAAACATCCAATTTTGCAAACCAACATTCAAACATTCATAATGCAGAATATGAAAACTCACCTCTAAATGATTTTTTTTTTTGAAAAATACAAAGAACAAAGGTGTAAGAATTGGCTCTAATATGAATAGAAGGGATCAAATCCTACACCGAAAGCATCTCATGTGAGAACGCCTTACATCCCATGATTTGGTTTTTACAACAAACAAAATCATTATACTAAATTGAATGAATAAACACATAAATTAACATGTTATTGGGGAAAGGATTAGAATGATCCTCACCTTTGTAGATTCCCCAAGTGCCACAAACAATCCTCTTTAAGGTTTCAACGAATAGATCTCTAAACGGTCTTGATCACAAACAATTCCTTGAGCAACCTTGAACACTACCATGAGAGTTACCTCATTATTCTCTAGGATTTCAATAGCTAGGTGGTATCCAATTATTGGGAGAGGAAGAGGAGAATAAGGTTTTGGAGAGTAGAGAGGTTCAGAGAAAATTCTACATAATAACGCTAGGGAGTTGTGTATTGTCAGAGTTTCTTTGTAATGAGAATTGTGTATTCAATGCATTCCCAAAGGGTCATAGGGAGGTCTTTATATAGGGAAAGGTCAAACCTTTTTCCCAATATATATATTTTTCTTTTCTATAATTAATTAAATAACATTTATTTAATTAATTAGTTCATTTAATTAAATAACACTTATTTAATTAATTAGTAATTAAATAACACTTATTTAATTTTAATTTATACAATAATTAAATAACTATTTATATATTAAACACAATTTAATGTGTATATTTAATTATTATATACATCCCATATATATGTGCAAAACCTCTCTTTAGTTCCTTGTGAATCTAATTTATTTGAATTAATTAATTTGAATCTTATTCAGATATTACTTTCTAATTGAATTATAGATCATATCCATAATTAATTATATATTAATCACATTAATATATAGTTTCCTCAAATTAATTTGAATAGTTCAAATTATTCCTTATGTATCCTTTAGTGAGCTAACGAGGGGACCTAAAGGACCTGTAGTTCAGAAGCTCCAACAATATCAGATTAATTGGTTACACTCATTAACCAAGTTAATCAATATTCGTTAACTGGAGATACAATTCGTTAAAGACCCACAACTGCACTCTTCTCACTACAGATATATTTTTATGTCCATGGATATAGACCAATACTAACAACTTGGTATTTCACGAGTGTTTGTAACTCTAATTGGGTCAAATTACCATTTTACCCCTGAGTTACCTCTAACTCCTTAAGTATCAGCTCTTCTCTAATGAACAACCTATTTATGGTCCAACCAATAAATAGAAACCCTTCTTGAACCAATAAGAGGGTAAGACCTTTTGTTCAACTCTCAGAGATACCACTAAAGGGAACACTCATCTATTTACCCTTAAGGCGGGAAGAAGTGAATTCCATCTTGTATTATTATATTCCTAACTCCCATTCGATATTGTTCCCAAAATGGTAGACGTATTGGATCGACGATCTGACCACCCTTACCCATACGAATCAAAGGCCAATCCCACGTCAACAGGAGTTCATAATATACTCAACATTAAGTCTAAGTCACCTAGGTCACTCTATTGAAATAGAAACCTAACTAATCAACGGTGTTACATCTAGTGGTTACTATTTCGCAGTCTAATCTTATGCAAACTCAAAGCATAGGATACCCCCACTCCCATGTCACCTACACAAACATGTTGGATGATTACATTTGTATCAAATACAAAGTGGTTCGTATCTATAGTGTTACCAAGATAAGGTACCCAACCTTTTCCCTATACTATAGGCCCTTTAAGTTGTATCTTGAATGTTGATCCCTGTATGTCTCCACATATAGTTCAAGACTCATAAAACAGCCTTGGATGTTAGTTTATTGAATTTAGGGTTATTAAGGCAAAATAGACAACAATACAAACAATAACATTTTTTTTATTTAACATTCATAACTCTTTTTTTATGTTGGTCAATTGATAACATTTACTATCTTCGAATTTAGGACATAAAACCCAACAACTGAATCATTCAACATACAAAAAATTCTTGTGGTCTAGCCTCTGAATTTACTTATTTCCAATTGAAACTGAGGATCTAAAATGCCCAACACGAGATCATTCTGATAGTAAAGCCACTAACCTCGAAATTGAGCCTAGATTATACTCTGCAAGGAATCAGCCTCCCCTATCTAACTTCTCCCCTTTGAATCAATCCTAAGACATGAGCCAAAAATTAAATCAAACATTTAGGGTCTAATTCCATAATAAATCTATTCCAAATATCTCCAAGCAACTTAATCAAAGTGTAGCTAGATCCCAAACCCCTTTCTATCTCCGAACAATGAATTCAACCTATGAAAAAATTTCAATACTAAGGTTTAAACCCAAATTCCAACAAGCAATAATTTTCCTAAGGGTTACAAAGTCTTACTTCTTACCAAAAACATATTAAACGTTGTTGAATGAATTTCGCTGCTCAGCACGCTAACAGCCTTCAAAACTCCAATCTAAGACCCAAATATTATGGGTGAACATTAAATTCATAACAAACTTAATGGGTATTCAAGGTAGAACAAGAACCCAAAGGAAACTCATCAATCATCCTCAAATCTTGTTGGACAACGTCATAATCTCTCTTCAAAATCTCGAACCTACACCCAACACTAGATAGGTACAAGTATTTTAACCTAAATGTTAAAAGGTCACCATAAAACCCATCCATTAACACCCAAATCTTGTAATTAAAGAAGCTTACTCAAAACCTCAACAAAATCTGGCGACGAGGGCAGTGGATAGGGGCAGCGGCGGCGTGATAGATTTTGACGACTGGATAGCGACAGACGACTCGCAGAAGGTGCAGAAAAACGATTGGCGATGGGCTAAACTTCATCTCGCAAAGGACAATGAATGGACGGTCTGCAGGTGAGTGGTGCATGACTAGATAGACAAACCCGAGTGATGGCCGACGAACTACTGTAGACAAATCACAAATTATCACTTAAATAAATGGATATTTGTAATACACAGTAGAATAAGAGAAAAAATCTAAAAATATATTACATCTTTAAAATATTTACAAATATAGATGAGTTGACTAGTCAATCTTTGATTTTTTTTTTTTAATTTTCAATTTCGCCTTCTCTCGTCTTATATTGTTGTACACCTATTTTTTTAGACTTTTTATTTTATTTCTCTTCTTCGATTTTTGCTTATTCCCTCCCTATTTTCATTTTTTCATTTTATGTTCTTTCACAGTTTTTGCTTCTTCTTTTTTTTTTTTTTTAAAAAAAAATTTATTCTTTTCTTTATCTGATTTTTGCTTCTTTTCTTTATTTTTTATTTTCTTTCATTTCTTTCTTTTTCCCTTTCTTTTTCTTTCCTTTCTTTTTTATTTTCTTTCATTTCTTCCTTTTTTCCTTTCTTTTTTTTTATCCTTTTCTTTCTATTTAATCTTCTTTCCTTTTTTTTTTTTTTTTTTCCAGTTTTTGCTTATTCTCTTTCTCTTATTTTTAAAATTTTTCTTTCCTTTATTTGAATTTTTTCTTCTTCCATTTTTTTTTTCACAAGAATTATGAGACTGAGTTCCATACGTAGGATTTAAAAGTACTCAATTCATAAGTGACTTAACACCAACAAGCCAATCATCAAGTTTGATTATTCTGATAAATAATAAATATAAATAGCAAATGAAAGTCTATCAGTGATAGCCATTAATATTGAAGTCACTTATAGAAATCTATCATTGATAGCCAACTTAGTGAATTTAATTAATAAAGTTGAATCTCGAACTAAAATGTAAGTGGAATGCCTAAAAGTTATCACTAATAGCATGTTTATCAGTGATAGGAGCTATCATCGAAAAGAAAAGAGACTTATAAATGTTTGGAAAGGACAAAAAAGGGGCAAAAAAGTGTTCAATGGCTATGATTGATAGAAACTACTACTGATAGCATGTTATCAATGATAGAAGCTAATACTAATAGCATATTATCGATGATAGAAGTTATCCAATAGCACGTTATCGTTGATAGAAGCTACCACTGATAGCACGTTATCGGTGATAGAAAACTATCACTGATAACATGATATCAGTGAGATCATTGATAGCATCTTATTAGTGATGTTATCAGTGAAAGAAGCTATCATTGATAACTACAATATGAATGATGTTAGTGATATCGGTGCTAAAACTTAGGTGATATCTATATATTGAGTTTCTTTCAAAGGTGATAACCAGTTATATAAGTCAATCATTGATAGCCTTAAGTGTTAATATTTCAAGGTTGATTCTAATTGATGAAAGTCTATCAGTGATCACGACTGGTAGCTGTTATCAGTGAGAGCCATGATAAAAGATTATTAGTGATAACTACTATGGTAATCAAAGTTGTCGGTCTTCTTTCAAAGTTGATCACTATTTATAAATCTATCAATGATAGCCATTGATAGCCTTAAGCATTAATATTTCAACGTTGATTCCAATTAATGAAAGTGAATCAATGATAACTACTAATAATTGATAGAAAATTAAAAGCTAATATTTCAAGATTATATTAAATTTTCTCAAATTGAAAGCTATCGCTGATAGCAACTATCATCGATAGCAATTGATAGAAGCTATCAGCTATAGTAGCTGATAGCTATCAGTGATAGCTTTTAATTTGAGAAAATCGGAAAAAAGCGAACAAAATGGTGGCTAGGCATGAATTTTTTAGTCTTTTACCAATTTTTTTTATCTATATTTGCAATTATTTTATCCTTGTACTATATATTCTATTATTTTGGACTTGAATTCTATTTATGCAACTAGCCCTAAATAAATTCCAAGATTCAGTTTAATCCAAAATTCAAAACTTCTCAAAATAAAATCCAAAATTAAAATCGAATTAATAAAATAAAAAAATCAATTATATCTTCTAGTTATCTCAACTTTGGCCTCAAATATTCCAAAATTAAAGAAATAAAATCCAATAGAAAATTAATTTAAATTTAACTACAACTCGAGATGTTATATTATTCCCACCTTTAGAACTTTCGTCCTCGAAAGTTTTAACCTTGGAAGAGCCCTGGGTATTCTACTTTCATCTCATCCTCCCACTCCCAAGTTGCTTCTTCAAACTGATGGTTCTACCATAGAACATTTAGTAGCATATCTCTTGATTGTGTAAAGTTTTCATTTCCTTGTAAGAATTTGAATAGGCTTCTCCTCATAACTCAGGTCCTCACTCAAGTGCAAAGGCTTGTAGTCTACCACATAAGGCGGGTATGCGACATACTTCCTCAACGTGGAGACATGAAAATTATTATGAATTGCTGAAAGAGATGGTGACAAGGCTAATCGATAAGCTACAAGGCCAATTTGCTCTAAAACCTCGAAAGGCCCAATAATACGTGGACTTAGCTTCCTCTTTTTACCATACTCAAAACATCTTCATAGGTGCTACTTTCAAAAATGCCTTATCACATACCTTGAATTCCAGGTCTTTACACCTAACATCGGTGTAACTTTTCTGTCTACTCTAAGTTGTTTGCATCCGTGCTCTAATCTTCTGTATTGCTTCATTTGTGATCTATACTAACTCAAGTCCTAACAATTTTCATTTACCGACCTTGTCCTAGTAAACATGACACCTGTAACTCTTCCCATACAAGGCTTCAAATGGGAACATGCCAATAGTAGTCTGGTAACTATTATTATAAACAAACTCCATCAAATGTAAATGAGAGTTCCAACTCCTTGAAAACTCCAATACACAAGCGCGTAACATATCCTTCAATGTTTGGTTCGAATGCTCCATTTGACCATCAGTCTGTGGGTGAAAAGTTGTACTGAAATCTAACTGAGTGCCTAAAGCTGACTGAAAAATCTTCCAAAAACTAGATATAAAGAGAGGATCTCTATTAGACACGATAGACATGAGCACCCCATGCAATCTCACCACTTCTTTCATATATAACTACGCCCACCTATTCACTTAATATGTAAACTTCCCTGGAATAAAATGTGCTAACTTAGTGAGTTTGCCCACTATAACCTGTATTATTGTATAGTCTTTTATTGTTCTTGGCAAACCTACAATGAAATCTATAGACACTTTCTCCCACTTCCATTCTAGTATGCTCAAGGGCTGTAACAAACCTTTTGGCTTCTGCCTTGGGGCTTTCACCTACTGCACACTAAACACTTACTGACAAACTCAACTATCTCTTTCTTTATATCATACCACCGGAAGTACCATTTCAAGTCCCGATACATCTTGGTGCTACGAGGATGTATCAACAATGTGGAACTATGAGTTTCAACTAATAATTCATTCTTAAGGTTACTGTCTGCAAGTACGCATAAGCGTCCTTGATAAAGGAGACCATGATCTAAGGATACTAAGAACTTACTGTCTCGTCCTAACTCTACCTGAAGAAATTTATCAACATGGAAAGAATCACTCTGTTGTGCAACAATAATCTTATGCCTCAAGGTTGGTTTAACTGTGTCGACTGTGCAGTGGTCTCTCCCACTATTACTGCAATTTCAGCTCATTCAAAATCATTGCATAGATGAGTCTGTTTGATAATTAAAGCTGTTGAATAAGCTATCTTTCTACTAAGAGCATCTACCACTACATTTTCCTCATTTGGATGTCTTTCACTGGGGTTGATGTCCTAAATCTCGTGATCTTGTAGTTTGTAATTGTATTGTACAAACAATTTATTTATCTTATAAAATAGGAAGTATTTTATTTGACATTTAGTTACATTAACCTATAAAAACCAATAAACAAAGATCCATGGTTATCTTCTGTAACTTAAACATGTATGTGGAGACATACAGGTGGATCATATTTAAGTGATAACTTAAACGGTCTATAGTTGATGGATAAAGTTGGGTACCTTATAACACCATTGCTAGAAGAGACTTACATTTCACCAGGATGACCATAGGTGACTTGATTTAAATCCTGAATGAGTTGTGAACTCCTGCCTATAAAGGCGGTCCTTTGATCTGCATGGGGCCTTCATAGGTGAGAGTGGCTTGTTTCACTCTGTCGTGTTAGAGGTTGCATCATGAGTCCCTGTTGGTGGTTGCTTGTGAAGTCTGCCATTTTTTCGGGGCATGGTTTCCTATAATATATCACACATTAGACATATTATAGTATTACTATACTTAACCTAATGTACCCTTTCCAGAAAATATTATGCTATGATACCAACTTGTCACACCCCCTCCCATGTACACCTCTAGAACCCGAAAGGAGGCGTGAGGATGGTAGACACCACCCTTTCGTGATATCTACTGCCTAACCTTTCATGCATGCCATCTATATTGAATGAAAAGTCTAAGTGTCAGCCCCATGCATTGTCCAGCATAAGGGTCATTGACACCACCTACTTGCATGAGTTTGAGTTGTCCTTCCCAAACATGCCCAACGCTTATGTCCCCTTTTGCATGTCTTATTATGCAGCCACCTCTTTCTATGGTTGTCCGGTGGTTCCCTTGATAAAGCCACATATACATAGTTTTTCCCCCGACTTGTCCTTCAAACTTCTCACATCAACGCATATGTTGAGTGCATGGTTACTTCATAACCACCTCATGCATCCAACTTTCCCCTATGTGTTCAACTTGCTATCACTTAGTCTAAATCCAACCTCTATTTTCCCTTATCGTGGCTTTTTCTTCTAGGCATCGCATAGACTCAATACATGCCCTTGTGCCCAATGCTTACCTTACCTACCTCATGTGTCGACGCTTGCACAAGCCCCTTGCCTAAGGCCTCTTTCCGCACGTATCAACTTATCTCCACCGCATAGCTCCCAGCCTCATCACATAGCTTTCAGCCTCATCGCATAGCTCCTCGGCACCGCATGGTCTTGGCATTGCATAGCTTACCAACCGCACGCCTAGTGCCTTGTGTGCAACCGAGTGTTCACCGCGCATATTACTTGGCATCCACTAACCTGCTTGTGTGCGTCCGCCAATCCCACGCCTGGTCGCATGCCCTTCAACCAGCGCCTACCACAAGCTCATCGCCTTGCCTCAGGTTGTCCCCATAGCCTAACCTCATGCCATCGTACAACAGCTCAATTGTCAAGGCCTTGGCCAGCGTCCCCATGTTCACTTATGGTGTTACTTAATGCTCGTCCCTTGTCTTGCCGAGCACACATCCCAATGCTTGGTGCCTAGCTTGGTCGCACACCACAACGCATGGTATATGCGTACAACCTTGTTATCTAAGCGTGCACATAGCATCGCCAGCCTGCTTCCACGCTAGGCCACCATTTTCACGGCTAACACTTAGCCATTAAATGGACTTGTCGAACCTCTAAAGATAATACCAATGCCTATGGCTCCCATATCAACACATTTGATAGGGAAAACGCATACTTCTATACTTAGCCAAATTTTTGGGCTCTTAACCTACTACACTTAGAAAAAAATTTTCTTCTAGAGCATAGTTTAGCAAAACTTTTTCCTTCAAGCTTATATTTTAAGCTACTTTCTACTCCTTAGGGAATCTTGAAAAGGTGAGGGTATCATAATTCCATCCTCCTTAAAAAATTTCGTCCTTGAAATTGGATCATAACTAACTACTTACAACATTGTTGTATCTTATGCTTATTCATACTACTTACAACATGCAAACAAATATGAATACGGATGAGTGAATCATGCAAGCTCATGTTGCCATAAACTTGATGACATAGAAATGGAATGTAGATGGAATGTCATGTTGTGTTATCGCTTATGCACACTACTTCTAACTATGCGCTGCTAATGATAGGCTTGTAGTATGCTATGAAGTAATGCGTTGTCACAAGTTTCCTTGCACTGAAACCAAGTATAATTCCAACGCAAGTTTCTTAGAGTAATCCGAGGTCGAACACAGGGATTGTTGTCGTTAATGTGTTACATTTGTGATATATGCGATCGAATTTTACAATTAATAGAGATTGTGTGTTTGTACAGGAAAGTAAATTATGGTAAAATAAAATTGTGCAGATAAACTAACGTTGCGTTAATAAAATAAAGTGCGATAAAAATAAACCTAAGCTAACGTGATGCAAGGTGCAAGATACATGATATACATGATGCTGAGTTTGAGACCGACTGCGAAGTTTATACAAAGGATCGTGGTATGCGATGGGAAGTCTTTATGTATGAATCAGAAATGGGAAGGAATAATTAGTACAAACATCGCAAGGTTGTTAATTGCGTTAACGATATAACTAAGGTTCTGCTTTTCCTTGTCGTACACCTCTTGGTGATCGGCCACATTCCCATAACTCTATGGTGAAACAGGGATGAAGGTGATGAACACAAGGTTGCTTCCATCTCTGGATGTACTTCTTGCTATAGTAACTCATTCTTCCAACCCTCTTTCGATAGGCAGAATGGCATCTTCACTTCTGCTCTCATAGGTGAAGATGTCGTCTAGCATGCTTTGACTAAACATAATTATTTCCTTAACCCAATTAACTACTTGCTTAATTCATGCTAATTACCCATGGGATTAAGAAAACATCGTGGAGAAAGTGAATTACAGATGAATGGAAATAGACAGAAAGATGGAGATAAAAATGATCATAACAATTAATACTAAGATTAAGCATGTGATACATGGTGTGAATGATAGAGATTAAGAAGATGAGTACAAGTGATGATAAAGAGATAGAAACAAATACAGAAGAGTGTCAATGTCTTGACACAGATCTGGACGGTGGTTTTGCTTACCAGCGTGTGGAATGAATGAACAGAAGAGCTTCCCTGTCAGGCTTGCTCGTCTGGTACAGGTGACCTTCGTACAGAGCTTCAACAGCGGGGATCAGAAGGATTCTTTGGCTGGAGACTCACCTCTCAGCCTTGTCTCTTAATTCTTCCTAGATCTACTCTAATTAGTCGCTCACCTAGTCTCTCCTTCAGATCAGTATATACATTTTTCTCTGTATTCAAGCATATTTTTTCAGTGGAATAGCCGGAGCTATTTATAGGCTAAATTTTGACTCTCTGACTTGTGAACCCCACTTTATTGTTAAAGCAGTTTTGAAAATGGTGGCCTTCTGTTACGCAATCAATCTCGTCAGTAATGCACAACGGTCAGCTGTACACGCGTTAGAATCCTCTGCAATTACATTGCTCTTTACATCTTCGATTGTTTGCCCGCATGTGGTGTTGTTTTTTATTATTGCATACGGTTGAGATTGCGTTGATCGCTTAGCTCTTGATTGATTGTTGCATGCGCCGTCATTGAGTTTATCGTTTATTCATTCCTGAATGATGGGCGCAATGCGACGTAGATGCGTTGTTCTTTTTATCTTGAGCCTTGAACGCATGCGGTGACTTGATTTTCTGCAAAACAGACTTAAAATATTCTTTTCTACCATCGCAATGATGTCAGTGGGTGTATTGATGACAATTTATAGTTCTTGCATTTCTTAGCTAATTTTCATACAATTGACGCAACTTTTCTTTCTTTTGGCAAAAATATTTAAACAAAACAGCATAAATAACTTGTATTTCTACAAGTTATCGGGCACCACCTTCACTTAGAGCACAATGGTTTCCGGGTAACACTCGCGATGGATTCTCCAGGGTATTGAGTGTGTGTCTCTTCCTGTGAAGGTTCTATCTTCATCTTTTTTTTTGGAACCGGTCTTAGATATTTTCTTTCTCGAAACCCCTAATGTAACTTTCTAACTTTCCTCCTTCCAATCCTCGGGTTCTCACTCTGTAGGCCTGTCTAGACTGACTTCCACCTGCATCGCTGCTTCCACTAGTTTAGAAAATTCCAATCTATCAACACTGACTGCGAATTTCAGGATGTAATCCCATCTCAAACCTTTTACATCTTTCTTCCTCATTCTCAATCATACTGGTGGCATATCTACTGAACTAAGTGTATTTCTACTCATATTTTGCTACTTACAATGAGCCTTGTATGAGATTCAGAAATTCATTTCACTTTGCTTCGTGAAACGTTTGGGGATAAAATTGTTCATGGAAAGCTTACTGAATTCTTCCCAAGTAAGTTCATCCCCTATCCTTCTCCTACTTTTTAACATACGCCACCAAATTTCATCTCTCTTTTGAAATAAAAAGGTACCCAAATTTACCTTCCTATCATCAGAGCATCGCATTACTCTGAAACATTTTTCGATCAACACGAACTAAGCCTCAACATTAGCTTGGTTCATAGTTCCCTCAAAGGTTGTGGCACCTAATGCCTTCAACCGTTCGATGCCAAATCGTTTTCCCAGGTCCACTGACCCTCCCTCTAATTACCATGCAAACTTCCCTAACAGTTGCTCTTCCTCTTCAGTTCTTACTTGTGGACGACTAGATCCACTATGATCTCCCTCTGTCGTTTTAGAGGTAGCATGATAAGCCCCTGTTGGTAGTTGCTTGCGAAGTCTACCACTTTTTCGGGGCATGGTTTCTTATAATATATAACATATTAGACATATTATAGTATTACTATACTTAGCCTAATGTACCATTTCCCAAAAATATTATGCTCTACTACCAACTTGTCATACCCCATCCCGAATATTCCTCTAGAACCTGAAAGGAGGCGTGAGGATGGTAGACACCACCCTTTCGTGATATCTACTGCCCAAACCTTAATGCATGCCATTTGTATTGCATGAAAAATCTAAGTGTCAGCCACGTGCATTATCCAGCATAAGGGTCCTTGACACCACTTACTTGCATGGGTTTGAGTTGTCCTTCCCAAACATGCCCAACGCATATGTCTCCTTTTGCATGTTCTATTATGCAGCTACCTCTTTCTTTGGTTATCTGGTGCTTCCCTTGATAAAGCCATGTATCCATTGTTTTTCCCCTAACTTGTCCTCCAAACTCCTTACATTAACGTATAGTTGAGTGCATGGTTGCTTCACAGTCACCTTATGCATCCAACTTTCCTCTATGCGTTCAACTCGCCATCATTTAGTCTAAATCCAACCTCTATTTTCCCTTACCGTGGCTTTAGCTTCTAGGTGTCGTATAGACTCAACGCATGTCGTTGCGCCCAACACTTACCTAACCTGGCTCATATGTAAATGCTTGCACAAGCCCCTTGCCTAAGGTCTCTTGCCATGTGCACAAGCCTCTAGCCCTATCACATAGCTCCCAGCCTTATCACATAGCTCCCAGCCTCATCGCATAGCTCATCGGCACCACATGGTCTAGGCATCGCATAGCTCACCAGTCGCGCACCTAGCGCCCATCCTTGCATGCAATCGAGCGTTGCCATGCGCATCGCTTGGCATCCACTGACCTACTTGTGCGCGTCTACCAATGCCATGCCTGGCCGCATGTTCTTCGATTAATGCCTGTCACAAGCTCATCGCCTTGCCTTAGGCTATCCCCATCGCCTAACCTCATGCCATCGTACAACAACTCACTCGCCAACGCCTTGGCCAACATCCCGACGTTCACGCATGGTGTTACTCAATGCTCGTCCCTTGCCTTGCCGAGTGCCACCCCCCAACGCTTCGTGCCTAGCTTGGTCGCACACAACAACGCATGGTGTATGCATCCAACCTTGTTATCTAAGCCTACTGATAACTAGTAGAAATACAAGTTATTACAGCTCAAATTAGTAAACAATGAGAGAAAGCGATGGTAAAATAGGCAATATCATGTCTGAAAGCGCCAAACTGAAAGGAATTGCGATCGTATAAAAACAGTTAATTTACCTATTTTGTGCAAGTACAACGCGTGGACGCATATGAAATTACGATCCAAGGGCATAATGCGAAAGCGCGTTAAAGTTGCGATCGTAAGTCATGCGGTCGTGAGAAGTTTCTCAAAAAAGTGATCGCATAAAGACCTTACATCAAGGCGACAACATAAAAAATCATGATGGGACGTAAAGCTGATAATGGTCGATTTCGAATTAGTTGACAAGCCGTTAAAAACCATACTGTAGCAAGTACATTGAACTTTCGGTGACTTTTAAACGGCGCAACAGAGTAGGGAAATTAATGTCGCCCATCATTGCAATCATTTGTAAGAAAAGCTGCTTCACCTTGAAATCTATAAATACCGAATGCCACCAGAGAGAGAGGCGATCGACATATATATAGAGAGAACGGAGAGCAAGGAGACGAGGAGAAGTCGAGAGAAATCGCTCCCAGACAGATTGAGAGACTGTAGGAAAGCAATATCAAGGAGAGAAGGCCAACCTTTGCGAGAGCAAGAATCTGCAACTAGAACAGAGTTGAAGTGATAAAGAGTAGTGTAAAAGGCCACGGGAAGCAAGATATTACTTACCAGGCTTGTTATTTCTGAAATCCATTTGCTATTTTGTACTCAAATACTTTATTTGTAGAAAATGGAAACTTCATCTCTACTTATGTTCAATCTCTCCACACCATGCATGAGTAGCTAAATTTCTGAATGGGTTGAGAAGTACTTAGCTAGCATGACCTAAGCTATGCATTTTATGTGATCATCTTGTCTTATGTGTGCGTCATTCATCATTTGGACATACTTTAGAGAGTATTCTAAAGATAGAAACTAGGCTTGAAAGAGTCGGATTAGATCGCATAAGCAAGAGTAGAAACTTAGAAATAAGTTCTATCTGTTGTTTCTCATACACATCACATGCATCCTAAAAATAGGAATTGTGGCATTTTGCATTGAGAAATGTAGTACTGATATTTGGGTATAGCATGATCACATAACTTGTGCACAATCTTGGGAAATGTTAGCTAAAGCCCTTCTCAACCCTTTCAACGTATACTTATTGTAACTCTATGCTTTCATCATTCCGCATTCAACTCCGTCGCATAGAAAAATCTAAATCAAAACACCATTTACTTTTTTTTCACCACCACAATAGAATCAAAGAGTCTGTCGTATATCTATTTAGTAGTCCCTATGTTCGACCCTGGACTTACCAGGAATCTAAGAAGGCTTATACTTGGGCTTTGTTAGGAAAACTTATATGATCATCGCATCTGCACATTATCACATACACACATTATCGCATCATAAATCAACGCATCACTTGCACAAGACATCGCCTAGGCTGCTTCCACGCCCGGCCACCATTTTCACGACCAAAACTTAGCCATTAAATGGACTTGTCTAACCTCTAAAGACAAGACCAATGCCTATGGCTCCCATAGTAACACATTTGATAGGGTCAACACATACTTCTATACTTAGCCAAATTTTTGGGCTCTTAACCTACTACAGTTAGAAAATTTTCTTTTTTTAAAGCATGGTTTAGGAAAACTTTTTGCTTCAAACTTGTATATTAAGCTACTTTCTACTCCTTAAGAAATCGTGAAAAGGTGAGGGTATCACAATTGTAATTACGAATAATTTATGAAGGGTCAACACACTGTCGCTTGGTTATATCCAATGGACATAGAAATACATCTATAGTGCGAAGAGTGCAGTTGTTGGTCTTTAGTGGAGTGACCGGCAGTTAATAGAAGTTGGTTAATTTAATTAAAGAGTTTAATTAATTAATCAAGTACCATTGGAGCTTCAATCTATAGGTCCATAAAGTCATCTCGTCGGCTTAATTGGGATTAATGAAAATTGAAATAATTTTGGATTAATCTGAATTGTTCAAACTAATAGAGAGAATTAATTTTATAAGATATAATTAATATAAAATTAATTATATGAGATATAGTTAATATAATGTATATGATACATTATAATATAAAGTTTTATTTGAGAGAAAATAAATATTTGAATATGATTCAAATATTAATTATATGAATGTGATTCATATAAACACTATAGACGAAAATTAATATGGGTGTGATTCTTATTAAATACTTGGGTTAAATGAGATAATATTAAACTATAGGTTATATTGTATGTGATATAATATAAACTATATGTCATATGTTATATTAGATATAACACACACACACACACACACACACACACACACACACACACACA
>NC_052349.1:78531763-78538662 GCF_009727055.1 Benincasa hispida
TAATTAATTTAATATCAAATATTAAATTAATTTTACATAATTTCACCTTCATATATTTAAGTCATATTTAAATATTAATTCTCCAATTTCGTTTAAGTCTAATTTGAACTGTTGGGTTTTATGTCCTAAAAACTCGCAGTTTGTAAAATGATAAACATTTTCTATTATCAATATACTTGTTATTCATCTCATAAATTATATGAAAGTCTAAATCCAATAAACTAAGAGTCATGACTATTGTATGTGTACTTGAACTTTATGTGGAGACATAAGATTGGATCGGGTTTGAGTAAAGTCAAAATGATCTATGGTACATGAATGAGGCTTGGTACTTTATTCTAGTAACACCATTGGATGCGGCCTACTTTGTAGTTGTTACAAAGAGTTATAAAGTGTTACGTACGATGTGATCCTAATTCGTACATGTTATGACATGAGGAGTGGGGATGTCCTATACAATGAGTTTGCATAAGATCAGGACCAAGAAATAAGTCACTCTTACTTTATAACGTTGTTTATTGTTTAAGAATGACTATTTCACCTAGATGACCTAGGTAACTCGATCTTAATCTTGAGCTAACTATGAACTCCTCTTTATTCGGGATTGCCCTTAGATTTGCATAATTCAGAGTTGGCTCAACAGCGTCGGCTCAATAAGACTCTCATTTCAGGGGTAAGATCAGATAGACAGCTAGGGACATAGGGTGAAAGACGGAGTTCACGCCTATCCTATTTAGGGGTAGAAGAAAGGTTGATCTCTCAAGTACTGAATCCAGGTCTTGAACAAGGGGCCCCACCCTTTCACTGGGCTGAGAAAGTTTAGTTTGGTGATTGGATCACAAACCAGTTGTTCATTAGAGGATTAGTAGAGATTTGAGGAATAAGACGTAATCTCGGGGTAAAACAGATATTTGGTCCAGCCGTTATTACGAACAACCTATGAAGGGTCGACTTGCTGATTATGGTTAAATTAGGTGGACATAATATATCTACAGTGACCCATTAGTTAACGAATGAAGATTAATTTGGTCTAATGAGTTTAGCCAATTAATCTCGGATCGTTGGAGCCCATGATCTATATATCTACAGTGAACAACCCTTTCTATTTCCTTCTCTCTCTTTTAATTACTTAACCACACACACATATACACACACAAGCCTTCCTTTTTTTTATATTCCAAATTCACAAATCTTTTTATTTTAAATCACAAATTATCACTTAATTAAATTCCAAAATTCAATTTAATCCAAAATTCAAAATAAAATCCAAAATTAAAATCAAACCAATCAAAATAATCCAACGATATCTTCTAATTACCTCAATTTTGGTCTCAGAAATTTCAAAATTAGATTAAATAAAATCCAATACAACAGCAATTGAATGTCTTGTTGATTTAAATTAGGGTCAAATTTTCTCAATACAACAAATACAACAGCAATTTATATTTATATAAAATTGTTATAAAAATTATTTTTTGATATTACTTTCAAGTTTCATGCTTCAAGGGAAAAAAAAGCTTAATACAGCAGCAATTTTGCATTCTATGGGATTTTTCAAATATTTCATGTTAGTTCTATGTTTTAGTTTATTTTAAATGTTCCAATTTTTTTTAAAAAAATTCGAGCATGAACAGTCATTTATATAACATACTATTTTTAGTAGGAAAGTTTTGATATACAGGCTAATATTATCGAAAATTACGATTAATATAATTGCAACTATGGCAAAGAAAAGCCACACTGGATGGTAGAATAGGATTGGTCTGAGACTCTGAATTCTACGTGCCTAGCCCAGTTTTATCAAGCATTTTGCAAAAATTAAAAATTAAATCTGAATTTTACTAACTCAAGTTCTTACTTTATATTTAAAAAAATATTACGTCATTTATAATTATGAAAAAAAAAACTTCTAACTTTATGTTATGTTTAAAAAATATCCCTATTCTTTCAAAGGTTTCAATCTTTTGTAAATATCTCAAAGCTACTTTTAGAGTAAATTTTTTACAACTTCAAACAAGAATATGAACAAAGAATGGAACAGTGGTGATTTAGAACAAAAATTTGGATTACTATATCATTCCATTTTTTTTTAAGTTCTAAAGAATTTTTACTTAAAATGTAGTTTTAAAATATTTATGAAAAGTAACGGTAATATAGCAATTAAAAAGTACTTTTAGATAATAATAACGCTTCATAATTTTCATAGTATTATATAGATAATAAAAATATTATTTTGAAAATTCTAAAACAAATTTAAGGAAAAAACACTCAAAAGTTAAAAGTAATTGGTACATGTTTAAGAGTGATGATTCAAGTAGCTATTAAAAAAAAAAAAAAAAAAAGGTACAATTGATGTAGTAAATGCTAAATACACCTAAACTTTTTATTTTTTATCAAAAATATCCTGAAACTTTCAAAAGATGTTTTTAAACTTACAAAAAGAATTTTTTTAAAAATATTCTTATCATTAGTTTTGGATAGAAATTAATAGTGTTTCGGATAAAAAATACCCTTAAGTTTTTGCAAAAAAAAAACCGACCAGAATATATTTACTATTAGTATAGGAACAAAAGCAGTCAATACCCTCTTATCTATTTTTCCAGCAGTCAATACCCTCTTATCTATTTTTCCTCTCTCTTCTCCTCTCTTCTTCAATACCCTTTTATTATTCTTTTTGTTAACTGTTTAACATTTATTTGTCTAAACAAAATTGTCCATTAATATTTTTATATTTGAATGTATGTGTCTATACATAACAACTTCATCTCTATCATCATTTGACAATAAAAGACAGGGAAGGAAAACAATCTCAATAAAACCAAATATGCAGCAAAGTAAAGATGGAATATGACACTGGTACAAAAGGAACAAATAAGATCCTGAATAAAATAGAGATTATTACATACAAATATCATAGATAAAATTGGATGAATATTGTAAGTTTTAAAAATATTTAGTGAAATATTGTAGTTTTCAAAATAAGTATAGAAATATGGTAGTGTTTCCGATTTGACTTGTATGCTTTTTTTTTTTCAAATTATATGTATGTCGAGTGTTGAACACTCGGTATGCCTCATGTGTCGAGTGTTGGACACTCGACACCCCTTACATGGTCAAGTGTTAAACACTCGACCCTCTTTTTGTTTTTTTTTTTTTAAGATAATTCCTTTACCTTGTTTAAAAAAATATATGCACTATATTCCTTTGGATAATTACAATTGGTAGCATTTTTAGGAATAATAACTAACTGTATAACATCATTTAAAAAAATTATAAATATTGACAAGTTTATCAGCGATAGACTTCTATCATTGTTAGACTCTCAAATCTATCAGCGATAAACTTCTATTGTTGATAGACTCTTACCGTCTATCACTGATAGACTCCTACCAATAATATGGTCTATCACGGATAAACTATTTAAATTTGGTCATATTTACAATTTTTCTAACCTTATTTTATATCTACTAATACATTGGGTCTAATGTCTATATTTGCAATTGTCTCTATTCCTTTACCTTCTTTAAAGATGTCCTTGTATTTCTTAATAATAAATAAAATTTACATCCTTAACTATTAACTCTAAGAAACATCATAGAAAATAACAAATTCTCAATCATTTTTCTTTCATATTACAATTATTGTTCATAATTGGAAAATAATAAAATATAAATTAAAATGTTCATATCAATACAACAATTCAATGTATCTCATTCATTTAAAAATAATAATACAAAAATCAATGTTGTTCGATTTTATGTCCTAAAACTTGTAGTTTGTAAATTAATAAACATATTCTGTTTTGTTTTTCGATAAAATTGTTATTGAAATTGTAATATTGAATCCAATAAACTAAGATCCTGAGGCTATTTAATGTAGTTTGAACTTTATGTAGTGACATAAATGTGGATCAAGTTCAAATATATAGCCAAAATGGTCTATAGTATATGAATAAGGTTGGGCGCCTTATTCTGGGGACACTATGGATGCGGCCCATTTTGTAGTTAGTACAAACGATGTGATCCTAAATCGTTCATGTGGAGGCATCCTATGTAAAGAGTTTACATAAGACTGAATCATAAAATAGTCACTTTTTACGTTCTAAACACCATTTTATGTATAAAACTGACTATTTCGTTAATTGATGACCTAGGTAACTACTTAATCCTGAGCTAACTATTAACTCCTGTTCACTCAGAATTATCCTTAGATCTGCATAGATGAGGGCAGCTCATTATTATTGGCCCAATAAACCTCCCATTTCAGGGGTAAGATCAGGTGGATAGTGATGGAACTCGAGACATACGTAGTGGAATTAGGATCTAATTACACTCTATTTGCTCTTAAATTAAAGGAAATAAGCATGCATCATGAAGGAAAAACAGTGGATTAAAAAGTGTAGGATACTACCTTTGAAGCCTCCAAAAATCGCTTCTCCTTGTTGAATCTCGACTCGAACTCTTTCGAACCACCACTAGAGTTCACCTACTATCCTCTGGACTCAGAACCGAGTTGTGGGACCCGGTGGATGAAGAGAACCGAGAGAGATAAAAGAGATGGAAAATAAGATGAATTTGAGTTTGGGTTTTTATTTCACTCAAAGAACATAGGATTTTCCAGCCCAAATTTAGAGCACCCTTTTTATAAACTGGCAAAAGTCTTTTAACTAAATTGAAGAGCCCAATTTATAGAAAAAAGACATGCAACAATTGCATGAAAAATTTTCACAAAAACCCAACACCTAAAATCCACTCACTTAGTGAGCTTAATGTCTCCACTATAAGCCAACATCTAGCCCACTATTTTGTTAGTGGAATTATCCAACAAAAGTTTGGTTTTTCCCACTAACTATAGTCAAAGGGCAAAATAGTCATTTGGTCAAAGTCAAACTTTGACCAAAAAATCAACATTTTGACTTTTTATGATTTTTTCTGTGTTGACTAATTTTGACCTCTGGAGCATGAATTTGCATTCATTTTCTCGAAATTCAAATCACATTTGAATATAAGGTCGGTCAAAATTTTGACTTTTCAAAGTAAAAAGTCAACTCTTTGACTTTTTACAACTTTGACCATTTCCATCATTTTCGAGCTTCCGAATATCAACGTATTCATATTCTTGATATTTAAATCACATTTAAATATTAAAACTGTATCTCTAACCTAAAAAAGACCCGACCACTATATCACATATACTTGTCGGTTTCTCTCTCTCTACCTAATTCGAACAATTCAAATTATTCTATCATACTGTTCTAAGTTTATTCCATATGAGCTAGTAGGAAAACCTAATAGACCTATAGATCATGGGCTCCAACGATCCNCGTTTAGAAAGGCTTTCTTGACATCCATCTGCCAAATTTCATAGTCATAAAAGGTGGTAATGGATAAGAGTATTCTAATCGACTTAAGCATGGCAACGGGAGAGAAAGTTTCTTCATAGTCCACTCCCTCTCTCTGGGTATAACCCTTTCCCACAAGTCGAGCCTTAAAAGTCTGTACTTTACCGGTTGGTCTCGTTTTCTCTTGTAGATCCACTTGCAACTAATTGATTTTACATCATTTGGTTGATCTACAAGTTTCTAGACAGAATTGAAGTACATAGACTCCATTTCGAGGTCCATGGCTTTGACCCACTAATCACAGTCCTCATCCTTTATTGCCTGTTTATAGGTCGATGGATTCTCTATGCCGTCATCAGGTATGACGACTTATGTTTCTGTAAAACCCAAGTAATGGTCAGGCTGATGAACAACCCTCTCACTACGTCGAGGCATTCTCAACTCTTGAGAAGGATGTGACTGACCAGATGTACTAGTTTTATCTACTACTTTAGTAGATGAACTAGCTCTATCTGTAGCGTCTTTGGAAATTTCATTCAATACTAGTCTACTGCGAGATTGATGACTTCTTATGTGGTCTTCCTCTAAGAATGTGGCATTTGTCAATACAAATACTTATTCTCTTGAGGATCATAAAATAGACCACCTTTTGTTTCTTTTGGATAACCTACAAATAGGCATAGTTTTGAACGACGGTCCAATTTTTTAGGATTTTGCACCAACATGTGTGCCGGGCATCCCCAAATCCTAAAGTGACGTAAACTGCCTTTACGCCCTTTCCATAACTCATAAGGTGTTTCTGAAACACTTTTAGAGGGAACATTATTTAAAATATAGACAGCAGTCTCTAATGCATGTCCCCAAAAGAAATCAGGTAACTCAGTAAAGCTCATCATTGAGTGAACCATGTCCAACAAGGTTCTATTTCTTCTTTCAGATACACCGTTTTGCTGAGGCATATTAGGTGCAGAGAGTTGTGACTTGATTCCGTGTTCTATCATATAGTCCTAGAATCTTAAGTCCATGTACTCCCCACCTCAATCTGATCGTAGTGTCTTAATTGTTTTGCCTAACTGGTTCTCAACCTCAGCCTTATATTATTTGAACTTTTCAAAAGAATCAGACTTGTGATGCATTAGGTAAATATGACCATACCTTGAATAATCATCAATAAAACTGATGAAATATTCATACCCACCTCGAGCTTTGACATTCATCGATCCACAGAGGTCCGAATGTACGAGCTCTAAGGATATTGTAGCTCTGAGACCTTTTCCAGTAAAAGATCTCTTAGTCATTTTTCCCTCAAGACAAGACTCACATGGAGGTAAAGAATTGTCTTCTATCTGATTTAGTAGTCCATTCTTAACCAATCTCTCAATCCTATTGAGATTTATGTGACCAAGTCTTAAGTGCCATAGATAGGCATTAGAAGAAACTTTTTTTCTTTTATTCTGAGTTTCGACTGTTCTAAACATCTTAGTATTTAAGACAAATTTTGCTCTAGTTGGTTTTAATTTATAAAATTTGTTTTCAAGTATAGTAGAACAAATTTGAA
>NC_052349.1:78543059-78603019 GCF_009727055.1 Benincasa hispida
CAAATAACTAATTTATTACAAAATTCAGCAACCAACTTCCCTGAATCGGCTTCAAACACTTTGAAACCTCAGGTCAGGAACCGCTCAGAAATCACTCGAACGGCCTGAAAACACCAAAAACCAAGCTGAACCGGTCAAATCGACTCAACCAGGTCAAATGGGCCAATCGGAAACTTGTTAACAGCTGGTGGCCTCGAGTCTTCTCCGAACCGAGTCGGATCCGGGCTACGAGTCGGGTCTGGGAGTCATTCTCGAGTCTGGAAGCTAATTCGGGTTTGTAAGTTTTTTCCTCTTCAATTTTGATGTTGTTCTCTCTCACGGAATCAAGAAATTACAGCCTAAGTTCAACTCTAATGACTCCAAAAAAATTTACAGACCCTTTTTCACACATTAATGATCATAAACAAGTGGGCAATTACAAATTTCCATAAGAAATTTAAAGAGAAAAAATGCCAAAATCATAATAAATCCACTTTAGTCCCCATTTCATTCAACACTTGAATAGATAGGAAAAAAAACACCCACCAAAAGCAATTGATAGTAATTCTAGCATGCTCTGACACCACATGATGACACTCGAGACATACACAGTGAAATTAGGATCTAATTACACTCTAATTGCTCTTAAATTAAAGGAAATAAGCATGCATCATGAAGGAAAAAACAGTGGATTAAAAAGTGTAGGATATTACCTTTGAAGCCCCCGAAAACCGCTTCTCCTTGTTGAATCTTGACCCGAACTGTTTTGGACCACCACTAGAGTTGACCTACTATCCTCTGGACTCAGAATCGAGTTGTGGGACCCGGTGGATGAAGAGAACCGAGAGAGGGAAAAGAGATGGACAATAAGATGAATTTGAGTTTGGGTTTTTATTTCACTCAAAGAACATTGGATTTTCCAGCCCAAATTTAGAGCACAATTTTTCTAAAATGGCAAAAGTCTTTTAACTAAATTGAAGAGCCCAATTTATAGAAAAAAGGCATGCAACAATTGCATGAAAAATCTTCACAAAAACCCAACACCTAGAATCCACTCACTTAGTGGGTTTAATGTCCCCACTATAAGCCAACATCTAGCCCACTATTTTGTTAGTGGAATTATCCAACAAAGGTTTGGTTTTTCCCACTAACTTATGTCAAAGGGCAAAATAGTCATTTGGTCAAAGTCAAACTTTGACCAAAAAGCCACATTTTTGACTTTTTTATGATTTTTTTCGTGTTGACTAATTTTGTCCTCCCAAGCAGAATCTGCATTCATTTTCTCGAAATTCTCATTTTTGAATATAAGGTCGGTCAAAGTTTGACTTTTCAAAGTCAAAAGTCAACTCTTTGACTTTTTACAACTTTGACCATTTCCATCATTTTTGAGCTTCCGAATATGAACGTATTCATATTCTTGATATTTAAATCACATTTAAATATTAAAGCTGTATCTCTAGCTAAAAAAGACCTGACCACTATATCACATATACTTGTCGGTTTCTCTCTCTCTACCTAATTCGAACAATTCAATTTATTCTATCATACTGTTCTAAGTTTATTCCATATGAGCTAGTAAGGGAACCTAATGGACCTATAGATCATGGGCTCCAACGATCCAAGATTAGCTAGCTAAACTCTTTAGACGGAGCTAATCAACATTCGTTAACTAACGGGTCATTCCACTAAAGTCCCATAGTTGCACTCCCCTCACTATAGATATATTTGTGTCCATTTGATATAACCATGATGAGTAAGTAAATCCTTCACAGGTTGTTCGTAATCTCGGCTGGGTCATAAAAACCGTTTTACCCCCAAGACTACATCTTGTTCCTTAAGTTCCACTGATCCTCTAATGAACAATTGGTTTAAGGTCCAACCTATAAACCGAATCCATCTCGAGCCAAGGAGAGGGTAGGGTCCCTTGTTCAAGACCTGGATTCAGTACTAAAGGGAACAAACTATCTACCGTTCCTATAACGGGTAGGAGTGAATTCCGTCTTGCACCCTATGTTCCCAGCTATCCACCCGATCTTACCCGTGAAATGGGAGGCTTATTGGGCCAGCGATATTGAGCTGCCCTCACCTATGTAGATCTAAGGATAATTCTGAGTGAACAGGAGTTCATAGTTAGCTCAGGATTAAGATTAAGTTACCTAGGTCATTAATTAACAAAATTGTCAGTTTTATACATAAAACGGCATTTAGAACGTAAAAAGTGACATTTCATGGTTCAGTCTTATGTAAACTCTTTACATAGGATACCTCCACTCACATATCTCTAAATGAACGATTCAGGATCACATCATTTGTACGATCTACAAAGTGGGCCGCATCCATAGTGTTCCCAGAATAAGGCGCCCAACCTTATTCATATACTATAGACCATTTTGGCTATATATTTGAACTTGATCCACATTTATGTCACTACATAAAGTTCAAATTACATTAAATTGCCTCGGAACCTTAGTTTATTGGATTCAAGATTACAATTTCAATAATAACTTTATCGAAAAACAAAACAGAATATATTTATTAATTTACAAACTACGAGTTTTAGGACATAAAATCCAACAGATAGCTGGGAACATAGGGTGCAAGATGGAATTTACTCCTACCCATTATAGGGATAGTAGATAGGTTATTCCCTTTAGTACTGAATCCAGGTCTTGAACAAGGGGCCCCACCCTCTCCTTGGCCTGAGAGAGGTTCGGTTTATAGGTTGGACCTTAAACCAATTGTTCATTAGAGGATCAGTGGAACTTAAGGAACCAGATGTAGTCTTGGGGGTAAAACGGTTTTTATGACCCAGCCGAGATTACGAACAACTTGTGAAGGATTAGCTTACTAATCATGGTTATATCATATGGACACAAATATACCTATAGTGAGGGGAGTGCAACTATGAGACTATAATGGAATGACTCGTGAGTTAACGAATGTTGATTAGCTCCGTCTAAAGAGTTTAGCCAGCTAATCTCGGATCGTTGGAGCCCATGATGTATAGGTTCATTAGGTTCCACTACTAGCTCATATGGAATAAACTTAGAACAGTATGATAGAATAATTCAAATCGTTCGAATTAGGTTAAAAGAGATAAACCGACAAGTATATGTGATATAGTGGCCGGTTTTTCAGTTTAGAGATACAGCTTTAATATTTAAATGTGATTTAAATATGAATACGTTCATATTCGGAAGCTCGAAAATAATAGAAATGGTCAAAGATGTAAAAAGTCAAAGAGTTGACTTTTGACTTTGATAGGTCAAACTTTGACTGACCTTATATTCAAATGTGATTTAAATTTCGAGAAAATGAATGCGGATTCATGCTCGGGAGGTCAAAATTAGTCAACACGAAAAAAATCATAACAAGTCAAAATGTTGACTTTTCTGTCAAAGTTTGACTTTGACAAAATGACTATTTTGCCCTTCGACTAAAGTTAGTGGGAAAATCCAAACTTTTGTTAGATAATTCCACTAACATAATAGTGGGCTAGGTGTTGGTTTATAGTAGAGACATCAAGTCCACTTAGATAGTGGATTTTGAGTTGTTGGGTTTTTATGAATTTGATTAATGCAATTGTTGCATGGTTTTTTTCTATAAATTTGGGCTTTCAAATTGGTTGAAAGATTTATGCCATTTTTGCCAAAATTGTTTTCTGAACTTGGGCTGGAAAAATCATTATTTTTGAGTGAAATTCAAAACCCAAACCCAACCCAAAATTTCATCTTCTTTTTCCATCTCTTTTTCTCTTTCGGGTTCTTCATCCATCGAGTCCCACAACCCGGTTCTGAGTCCAGAGGATAGTAGGTCAGCTCTAGTAGTGGTTCGAAAGAGTTCCAGTCAAGATTCAGTGAGGAAAGGCATTTTTCGGGAGCTACAAAAGTTGTATTCTATCCCTATTAATTTACTGTTTTTTCCTTCATTTGCATGCTAATTTCCTTCTAGTTAGAAGCAATTAGAGTGTAGTTAGATCCTTATTCCACTGCATATGTCTCGTGTTCCATAAAATGTGTCCCACAAGGTAGATATCGTCAATTTTGAGTTGGTTTTCATTGTCGACTTTGAACTCTAGGTTGCTCTAATTCCTCTCGATGTTACTCTGGTCCCCCTTGATGTTGCTTTGGTGGCTCTAGTACCTCTATAGATACTTCATAGTATAAATATTTTTTATGCTCTCCACGGCCACGCCTATGTGTCCATGCATGTATGAAGATGATGGATCGACCTCTGAATCATAATATCCTGAACCAAATGTTAGCATTATCATTATTGGACTAACATAACCAGTCTGTTTTGCGTTTGCATCATAAGAGGCAATTCTTTCACTTTATGGACGACCTCATCAAACTCATCTTCTTCTCCTCGAGCAAGTTCCCTACGTCTAAGAACTAGTGGAGAAGCAATAGGTATATCGTTCAGATAATGTATCTCTTTCATATAACTCTCGTTATTACTGCATAAAGCAAGAACCTGGTTTGGTTCACTTGAACATCATGAAGGCTACTGTTGATCAATTTCTGTGAATTATAAAACAATTAGAAAATATTTGAAATAAATTTAAATTAAGAATAACTAAACAATATTTAATTATGTACCAGATAACTCACAGCTGCTCTCGGACAAGTAACGTAGTGCCTTGTAATATTATTGTACCAACTGATGTAATTTTGAGTTGCATCCCTATCAAGTTGCCCAATTGAAACCCTCATTGCAATAAACCTTGCACGATAGTGTCATCGCACTACCAAATGTGCAAAAATCAATCTCCAGTTCTTAGGCTGATGTCATGCAGTAGGGGTCCAGTATTACAAGGCGATGAGATATCTTGCTGGAAATCAAATTATTTGATGGCTTGTTAGTAATGGTGGTCATTCAAACCACAAAAATCGAATCGAATCGAACCGAAAACTCAGTGAAACCGAAAAATGTTGTTCGATCCGATTTGAAGAAATTTTGAAACCAAATTAATTCGGTTCGATTCGATTTCAATTTCGAAAATCGAATTTGAAACCTAATCGAACCGTTTTTAACTAATATATATATATATATATTTATTCAAAAATAGTATATCCAAACTGTTTTTAATTTAAAGAACAAAATCGAATTTAAAACCCAACCGAATCAAACCGTTTTTTAATTAAAAAATTATAACATAGATTTTTTTAAAATGCCAAAACTAAATTTGAAACCGAACCAAATCGTTCGGTTCGGTTTGACCACCAAACCGAATCGTTTCCACCCCCTACCTGTTAGGAAGTTATCACTCACCAATGTGAAAACATATGAGAGGACTTATCATCCACCATATGTTATGACTGTTTATACAGAAATTGGACAAAGTATCCATGACAGCTTTGTAAGTCTCCCAAATAATCTGAAACATAAAATATTATATTAAAAATTTTTAACAACAACATTAAAAATATGTATAAAAAATTCAATTAGGTTCAGTATTAATGTACCTGATCAGGTTGAAGCAGATCAAGCATGTATCTATACTAGCTAACTACACGTGTAGCTGATCTAGTTACACAAAATTTATCTCTCCACCTATATTATTAAATTAATATTTTAGATTTTAAATTAACTAGATCAGTCATATAAAAATAATTGTTAAATTAAATTGAATACAATAACATATTGAGAACCGTAAGCTCGTCCAACTAATTGAAAATCATTAACATGTCGGAGTTGTGGAGCCATTGTTGGAAATCGTTCTAAAGCCCATACTTGCAAAAGTATCAGAAGCCTAGAAATTTCACCAACATCGGGTGTTGTGTCTTTGCATAGCTATCTATACAACCTTGTCAAATAGGCTCCATCCCAAGAATACCGTCCCATATCATAGAGGTTAGCTAACAATGGGAGGAACATCAAGTGCTCGAAATGACTTGATTTGTCAGAAAACAGACTTCCACCCATCATCTGTAGTATGTATGCTCGTGTATATCTCAAGACAGCTTCCTTGTCTGCATCATCAACAAGCTCACGAAATTATGTCCCTAACCATGTTAAATTTAAGCTCGATCCTTTAATTTTATCAGCAGGTGGGGTCACATCGAGTAACATTTGACAGATATTTAACCAATTATCATGCATTACTCCGGTAACTGGCTCACGGTCAATAGGTAATCCAAACAAGACTTCTATGTCCTGTAAGGTGCTATTGCACTCTCTAATAGGCACAGGAAATGTATGCGTCTCAGGGGTCCATCTCTCAATCAGTGCAGTGATGAGATATCAATCTAACTGAACGACTCCCAAGGTGGCCACTCCATAAAATCCGGATGTACGAAGTAATGGTCGTATTCTAGCGTAGAGTGGGATAATGAGATGAACAATCATCCCTCGATGTCTGCGATGAACGAGTTGAGAAGGGATTTAGCTAACACTTCCTAAGATTGCGTTCAAGTTATGCGATCATGCTACACACACACAACAGCATGTCATCTCTCAATGCAAATGTCATAGTTCCTATTTCCACGACGCATGCGATGTATACGATAATGTCGATAGAACTTATGTCTAAACCTCTATTCTTGTCTATGCGATGATGAATGATGCATACACACACAAGGTGACCGCATACTATCATATCCTATTTCTAGTGTGCATGTGATGCATAATAGAAAATAGGACTTATGTCTAAGTTTCTATCTCTTGCTTATGCAGTTCTAATCTGACTCTCTCAAGCCTAGATTCTAACCCGACTCTCTCAAGTCTAGATTCTTTCTTTAGACTACTCTCTCAAGTATCTCTAAAGGGTGATTGACGCATACATAAGACAAGATGATCGTATAAAGTGTAAATCTTAGGTCATGCTAGCTAAGTACTTCTCAACCCATTCAGAAATTTAGCTACTCATACGAAGTGTGGAAAGATTGAACATAAGTTGAAATAAGATTTCCATCGTCTATAGATTAAATGCAGAATATAGAATAACAATAGAATGTAGAGATAAGAAGCCCAGGAGCAATGTCTTGCTTCCCGTGGCCTTTTACACTGTCTTTTCACTCCAACTCTGCCCAAAAGAATATCCTTCCTCTCACAAGTGTTGGCCCTCTCTCCGTTTATAGCGCTTCCTGGCAGTCTTTCGAGCTATCTGGGAATGATTTCTCAACATCTTCTTCTCTTCGCTCGTTTCTATCTTCTAAGTATATGAATAACTATGAACAGACTAACGACTATCTACGTTGTATATGATCTAACTTGTTATCTCCTGGTGGCCTTCGATATTTATAGAGCTCAAGGTGGAGAAACTTTTCTCTCTAATGATTGCAATGATGGGCGGTCCTTAAATCTTCTGTTCTAATGCGCCGATTACTAGTCACCGAAAAGTTGAGTGTACTTGCTACAGTGTGTCGTTAACAGCTTGTCAACTAAATTTGGATTCGACCATCATCGGCTTTCTGTCCCATCATGATTTATTAAGCTTTCACCTTGATACGCCGTCTTTATGCAGCCACCTTCTTGAGCAACTTCTCGCAAGCGCATACGATCGCATGAATTTGCGATCGCAATCTTTCAATGCGCGCGAACACCGAATTCCTTGGATCGCAATTTTACTTGCGCCAATGCATTTTTCCTACACAAAATAAGTAAATTAGCTACTTTTATGCGATGGGCGCATGCGATCATAATATTCTTAGTTTAACGCTTTTGGACATGATTTTGTATATTTTTACCGTTGCATTCCCTCATTGTTTTACTTATTTGCACTGTAATATCGTGCATTTCTGCCCGTTATCACGTCTATAGTATAACTCGCATATGGTACGATCTTCTCATACAACTAATCAATGAATAGATTGATCATATAAAACATCAAGATCAATCGATCCAGAGTTTAAAGCCATGATCTAAAAGAAAAAAAAAATTATTTCTTAAGTAAAACATAATAATAGTGTACAATTTAATAAATTACAATAAAAAAAATTAATTACACAATAAAATTATTATTTACACAAGAAAAAAATTAATTACATAATAAAAAAATTAATTATACAATAAAAAAATTAACTACAAGATAAAAATATTAACAATAAAAATCCTTAACTGTCTAGAACTTGTCTTTGTAATGAAGGACGCTTCTTTCTATTGTGACCTAATTGATCGCTTGGTTCTATCCAATCCATCTCATTATGGTATCGTGAACTCTTTGGTCTACAAAGTTTTGATGATGGATCGTAAGACAGGCATATTAGGGTATGATCCAGTAATCTTCATGCGGTACAGGTTTAAATTGAGGAGAGTAGCATGCAGTATACGTTGACAGTTTATAGCAGTCCCCAATAAAATCTTCGTAGTTCATGTTAAAACTTGAGCAAACCACCCTAAAATATGAGCATAGAATGCCAAATGCTTGCCATTTGTTACATGAACAGTATCGCTCGGACCCATTTAGTCTTAGTATTTGAACATTTCCTCCTTTAGCATTGAGATTGTGACGTCCGGTTTTCACATGAAACACTCCTTCATGTTTACTAGATCTTGCAGCTCATTTCAAAATTTTTACATGTGCGTACCTGAATATTTACTCATATTACAAATATATTCGAAACAAATCGTTGATTACTTAAAAAAAAAACTATTATCGGGTGTATTTATCTCGATGCTCTAATGCAGCTCTTATTTCTTGACTTCTTTTTTCAAAATAATTTATGCATTTGAAAAAGGTTATTTGAACAAGAACATTTATCAACATTCGAGCTCCTTCGAGGACTTCATTGATACACTCTGATAAATTTGTTGTCATTCACCCGTATCTAAACCCTCCATCATGTGCTTAAGTCCATTACACAATACCAATATTGTAAAAAAAAAACTCAAACAGCTCTGATTTATTCCTTTGATGACCTCAATGGCTTTATTAAACTTTTGAATTTGGAATTGACATTCGGAAAGATAAACATAATTCTTTAATATATTGAATTTGTATTTTTTGTTGAAGTTGCAGACAATATGTCGTAAGCAGAATCAATAGTGACATTTTGGTCTTGTCCAGCCATTTTCTAGATTGCTCACTATTGAGATAATGCCAACATATCAATTAAAAATTAAGCACACCTCTTCATGTGTAACAATTTCTCTCAAATATTTCAAGAACCATCCCCATGAGTCCGCAGACTTCTCATCTGCAACGGTGAATGCAAGAGGAAGAAGATGTCCATTTGAAGCAACTGATGTAGCAATTCTAATATTAACAAAATCTAGTATTGTTTAAATTAAAAAAAAAACATTAACATGTTAGATCTAACATAATATAAATAATAATATTAAACTATAGAGAAAACATTACTAACATCAATATATAAATATTCTTGAATTCAACGACTATTAAAAAAAATAACATGGTAAATCTAATAACATCAATATATAAATAATATTAAAAAACTACTAACATCGATATACAATGAATTAAAATGGTATATCTTGCATAATATAAATATCAAAGAGTATTAAAAACAAAAAGGTAGAATAAATAATAATTAAACTCACAAATTCAATAGCGGTCCTACTTTTTTTCCTTGAAGTGATAATGGTTCCTCTTTTTTTGTTATTTGTTATCCAAAACAAAAACTACAAAAAAATATAATAATGAGTATATGATCTATAACTTGTTTTTTTAATTAAAAAAATAGGAATTTAGTTGAGTGAACATACCTCTTTTTCGTTCTTTGTTTCCCAAACAATAATAAAAACTAAAAAAATATAGAATAGGAACAAAATTTATAATTATTTTAAAAAATAGAAATTTAATAGAATGAATGTATAAACCTCACAATTTGATGGACGAATGTGGAAAATAAGAATATTTAGTAACAATTTTTTGAAGAAGAGTGGAAAACGTGTGGGGGAAAAGTACTCACATACGAAAGAACAGAAGAGAGTGGGAGGAAGTGAGTAATCTGAAGAGAATGGGAGTAATCTAAGAGGAAAGATAAGAAGAGAGTGAGAGTGACAATAATTGATGCGTTGTGAATGAGATGAAATAATGATGTGAAATTGTGGTGGTGAACTATGCGTTGCACATGCAAGTTTTCCCAGTAAAATCCAAGTATAAACCTTACTAGGTTTCCTGGTAAGTCCAGGGTCGAACACAAGAACTACTGAGACAATATGCGACAGTAAATTTTGGTTCCTTTGCGGTGACAAAAACAAATATTTGGTTGGTATGTTGTGTAAAGTATAAATCTTATACGGCAGAATTGAGTAAAGAGTTAATGACAACGAAAGTTACAATGAATATGCGGGGAACGGGTTGAGAAGGAATTTAGCTAACACTTCCTAAGATTGAGTTCAAGTTATGCGATCATGACACATACAACAGCATGTCATCTTTCAATGCAAATGCCATGGTTTCTAATTTTAAGACACACGTGATATATACGATAATGTCTATAGGACTTATGTCTAAGCCTTTATTCTTGTCTATGCGATGATGAATAGTACACACATACACAAGGCGACCGCATACTATCATATCCTATTTCTAGGGTGCATGTGATGCATGATAGTTGTAATGCAAAATGTAATCTTATGCTGTGTTGTTGCTCATGCAAACTTTATGTGATACTACTTCTAGATAGATGTGTGGTTAACTATATGCTTGTAGTACGCTATGGAGTAATGCGTTATCACAAGTTTCCTTGCACTGAAACCAAGTATAATTCCAACACAAGTTTCTCAGAGTAATCCGAGGTCGAACACAGGGATTGTTTTCGTTAATGTGTTATATTCGTGATATATGCGACCGGTTTTTACAATTAATAAAGATTGTGTGTTTGTACAGGAAAGTAAATTGCGGTAAAGTAAAATTGTGCAGATAAACTAAAGTTGTGTTAATAAAATAAATTGCGATGAAAATAAAGCTAAACTAATGTGATACAAGATACATGATATACATGATGCTGAGTTCGAGACTGGCTCTGAAGTTTATACAAAGGATCGTGGTATGCGATGGCAAGTCTTTATGAATGAATCAGAAGGAGAAAGAATAATTAGTACAAACGTAGCAAGTTTGTTAATTGCGCTAAAGATGTAACTAAGGTTCCGCTTTCCCTTGGCGTACACCTCTCGGTGATCGACCACGTTCCCATATCTCTATGGCTGTCTCTTATACACATCTAGATGTGTATAAGAGACAGCTATAGGGCTTATGTCTAAGCCTTTATTCTTGTCTATGCGATGATGAATAGTACACACATACACAAGGCGACCGCATACTATCATATCCTATTTCTAGGGTGCATGTGATGCATGATAGTTGTAATGCAAAATGTAATCTTATGCTGTGTTGTTGCTCATGCAAACTTTATGTGATACTACTTCTAGATAGATGTGTGGTTAACTATATGCTTGTAGTACGCTATGGAGTAATGCGTTATCACAAGTTTCCTTGCACTGAAACCAAGTATAATTCCAACACAAGTTTCTCAGAGTAATCCGAGGTCGAACACAGGGATTGTTTTCGTTAATGTGTTATATTCGTGATATATGCGACCGGTTTTTACAATTAATAAAGATTGTGTGTTTGTACAGGAAAGTAAATTGCGGTAAAGTAAAATTGTGCAGATAAACTAAAGTCTGTCTCTTATACACATCTAGATGTGTAACGGTCAGCTGTACACACATCAGAATCCTCCGCAATTGCGTTGCTCTTCACATCTTCGATCGTTTGCCCGCATGCGGTGCTGTTTTTTATTACTGCATGCGATTGAGATTGCGTTGATCGCTTAGCTCTTGATCGATTGTCGCATGCACCGTCATTGCATCGATCGTCTATCATTCTTGATTGATGGCATAATGTGACGTAGATACGTTGTTCATTTTATCTTTGAGCCATGAACGCATGCGGTGACTTGATTTCCTGCGAAATAGAACTAAAACATTCCATTCTACCATCGCAATGATGTTAGTGGGTGTATTGACGACAATTTATAATTCTCGCATTCTTAGCTAATTTTTATACAATTGACGCAACTTTCCTTTCTTTTGGCTGCAATATCTAAATAAAACAGTATAAATAACTTGTATTTCTACAAGTTATCACACCTCTAAATTTAGATATATGCTTGTCCTTAAGCATATCTTCTACTAAGGCAATATTGCTCAAGTCCTATCCTAAATTTTTGCATCGATTGGTTGCTTCGAATGCTCCATCTAGGCAACATTACTTAACAGCACAATTTCTTTCTATCCTTGATAATTCCTAACAAAGCTCTACTTTATTCTTCTATACCACAAATTTCTACTAAAAAACGCCTTTCTAGTTTTAAAAAGAATGTTTACCTCTTTTTGTCAAAACAACTTGATGCGTGTTGACGTGGTGGTCAAACTTTGCGTCCTTTATTAGAGACTGTTGATCATGGTTACACTCTTCGTTTTGGCTTGTTTCCACGGGTGTCATGCGAACATCCAACTATGGTTGTGTGCCAATCTCAACTTTAACGCTTGAATTTTAGAGTTGTCTCTTGTTTCTTTTATTTTTTTCTCTTCTCATATTGTGTCGTTCTTGGAAACCCACCTTCGTTTTGGCTTGCTGCCATGGGTGTCATGCGAACATCCAACTACGAGCAGGCTTCTTTCACAACTTAACTCTTGTCAGGTTGGGATTGTTTTTGAGTTTTCCCTTGCGCTGACATTGGAGTTTTTTTTTTTTTTTTTTTTTTTTTTTTTTTTTTTAATAATGATGAACGCATATTCTTAATTACCACATCTACTTGATCTCATCTGCTCAGACCTTCCCCACCTAAATTTAGAGATGCGCAAGGTTCTCATTGCGTTGTTTGGACAGAATAGACAAACACTTAGCAAATTTTGAAAAGAAGGTTTGAGCAGAATTTTGAAGGATAAAAGGTAAAATAGTGCTATAGCCACGAATTAACTAAGTGTTAGTTAGAAGATACAAAGTGGGGGAAATGTTTCTAAGTGTATGCATATAACTCATCATGGCAGTGCAATGAATAACGCAAAAATAAAAGATCAAGAACATCGCAATAATTGACAAAGGATGATAAAGAAGAGGCTATTGCGTACTTGAAAGAATTGTTACTTAGTTGTATTAAAAATTAACTAAGTATACAATGAATTACAATTAACGCAATACAAAATTTTTAGCATGTACAAAGAATCAAAGATTTAGCTTCTATACATAGAAAAATAATGAATGAAATTATCTTTTGTTTTTTATTTAAACGGGTGCATGATTAAAAATTAACACCACGCTTCCATTAACACAAATACATATTTCTGCTGAGGATGGGCAACAACGTATGCATCCCCGCAACACAACCCTTAACTCAACGAATTTATGGAGGACGGCGCACGGTACTTCTACCAACGCAACACTACCTCAACATAGTGCGTTTTCGCTAAGGATGGGCTAACAATACATACGAGTGCAACACACCCCTCAACGCAATACATTTGGTTAGAATGGATGCAAAGTGTATCTTGTTATCACAAAATGCACCCATTATCACGTTGCATACCCAATTGTATTTTTCCTTTTTAATTCATCCCTAACACAAGTCTGGAAGACTTTGTGGTGTTCATCGTTTTATTCAGTCATTCACAGAAATTTTGAGAACAGCACTACTAATGCATACAAATTAAAGAAATTAAACATGACATGGAAATACATAAAGCATTAAAGGCTAATTCTAATAAGCAGTAAATAAAGCAATTTAGAAAGCAGTAAATGAAAGCTGTAAAGAAAGCAAATAAACATAGATATAGAGATGCTGATTAAAAGAGTTTTTTAGAGCTACCACAATAGCATCCCCTGCAGGCAGTCAAGCTTTCCTGCACAATGTCATCAAGGACATTGTTCACCTCGTTGCCTCATCCCACAGTGTGTATGGGAAGAGATACAATCTAATTTCTTCGGGAGTCACACCAGGTATGGAGAATGCATTGCACATTTCTACGAAGCTGGTCAAATGAGCATGCGGGTCTTCTCCTTGTAGACCTCCGAATTGTCCCGCACCTGTCTCTTATACACATCTAGATGTGTATATGAAGCATGACCGACCTTATCTCAAACCTTGCATTCTCCACAACCGTAGGTCTTGAAATTCCAGCGCTTAATTTGGTTCTGATGTTTTCCTGCGTGAAAAATACACCTAATCTCTGGGTCAGCTTAGAATTTCTGGATCAAGTCCAACCATCAGACTACTCTTCGCGATAAACAGTCAGTACAAAGAGATCTGTCCTGCAAAATGCCACAAAAGTATTCAACACTAACCATTAGCAGTCCCTAACAACAGCGCCATAAACTTGTAACGCAAAATGTAATCTTATGCTGTGTTGTTGCTCATGCAAACTTTATGCGATACTATTTCTAGATAGATGCATTGTTAACTATATGCTTGTAGTACGCTATGGAGTAATGCGTTATCACAAGTTTCCTTGCACTGAAACCAAGTATAATTCCAACGCAATTTTCTCAGAGTAATCCGAGGTCGAACACAGGGATTTTTTTCGTTAATGTGTTACATTCGTGATATATGCGACTGGTTTTTACAATTAATAAAGATTGTGTATTTGTACAGGAAAGTAAATTGCGGTAAAATAAAATTGTGCAGATAAACTAAAGTTGTGTTAATAAAATAAATTGCGATGAAAATAAAAATAAGCTAATGTGATACAAGATACATGATATACATGATATTGAGTTCGAGACTGGCTGTGAAGTTTATACAAAGGATCGTGGTATGGGATGGCAAGTCTTTATGGATGAATCAGAAGGAGAAAGAATAATTAGTACAAATGTCGCAAGTTTGTTAATTGCGTTAAAGATGTAACTAAGGTTTCGCTTTCCCTTGGCGACCTCTCAGTGATCGGCCACGTTTCCATATCTCTATGGTGAAACAGGGATGAACGTGATGAACACAAGGTTGGTTCCATCTCTGGAAGTACTTCTCGCTTTAGTTAACGCATTCTTTCAACCCTCTCTCGATAGGCGGAATAACATCTTCACTTCTGCTCTCATAGGTGAAGATGGCGTCTAGCATGCCTTGACTAAACTCAATTATTTCCTTAACCTAATTAATTTAATTGCTTAATTCTTGCTAATTACCCATGGAATTAAGAAAACGTCATGGAGAAAATGAATTATGGGTGAACGAAAATAGACAGAGAAATGATAATGGAAATAATCATGACATTCAATATTAAGATTAAGCGCTTGATACATGGTGTGAATGATAGATATTAAGAAGTTGAGTACAACTGATGATAAAGAGATAGAAAAAAATACAGAAGAGTGTCAATGTCTTGACACAGATCTGGACGGTGGTTTTGCTTGCTGGCGTGTGGAATGGATGAAGAGAAGAGCTTCCCTCTCAGGATTGCTCGTCTCGTAGAAGTGACCTTCATATAGAGCTTCGACGGCGAGGATCGGAAGGATTCTTTGCCTGGAGACTCACCTCTCGGCCTTGTCTCTTAATTCTTCCCGGATCTACTCTGGTTAGTCGCTTAACCAGTCTCTCTCTCAGATCAGTATATACACTTTTCTATGTATTCAAGCATCCTTTTTTAGTGGAATGGCCGGAGCTATTTATAGGCTAAGCTTTGACTCTCTGACTTGTGGTCCCTACTTTATTGTTAAGGCAGTTCCGAAAATGGTGGAGTGAATATTCCTTCTGTTACACAATCAATCCTGTCAGAAATGCACAACGGTCAACTGTACATGCGTTAGAATCCTCCGCAATTGCGTTGCTCCACATCTTCGATCGTTTTCCCGCATGTGGTGTTATTTGTTATTACCGAATGCGGTTGAGATTGTGTTGATCGCTTAGCTCTTGATCGGTCGTCTATCATTCTCGATTGACGAGCGCAATACGACGTAGATGCGTTGTTCATGTTAGTGGGTGTATGGACGACAATTTATAATTCTCGCATTTCTTAGCTAATTTCTATGCAATTAACGCAACTTTCCTCTCTTTTCCCTACAATATCTAAATAAAACAGTATAAATAACTTGTGTTTCTACAAGTTATCAATATCACACAGAACTTATCTCTAAGTCTCTATCTCTTGCTTATGCAATTCTAATCTGACTTTCTCAAGCTTAGATTCTAACCTAACTCTCTGAAATCTAGGTTCTTTCTTTAGACTACTCTCTCAAGTATCTCTAAAGTGTGATGGACGCATACATAAGACAAGATGATCACATAAAATGAAGATCTTAGGACATGCTAGCTAAGTGCTTCTCAACCCATTCAGAAATTTAGTTACTCATGCGCAATGTGAAGAGATTGAACAGATGTAGAGATGCAAATTCCATTTTATAAATAAAATCAGAATACAAAACGACAATGGAAAGTAGGGATAGGACGCCCGGTAGTAATGTCTTGCTCCCCGAGGCTTTTCCACTGTGTTTTACTCTACTCTGCCCAAAAGAATGTTCTTGCTTTCGCAAGTATCGACCCTCTCTCCGTTCTCAGCGCTTCCCGACAGTCTCTTGAGCTAACCATAAATGATCATTCCGTGTCTTCTTCTCTTCGCTCGCCTCTGCCTTCTAAGTATAGGAATTAAAGACTATGACTATCTATGATCTATCATCTATGTATATGGAGAACTATGTATATTTCGAACTTCAAAGCTTCGAACTCTTTGAACAATGGTGGCCTTCTGTATTTATAGAGCTTCAAGGTGAAAAAGCTTTTCTCTCAAATGATTGCAATGATGGGAGTTCACTAAATCTTTGTCTGATGCGCCGATTAATGGCCACCGAAAAGTGAATGTACTTGCTACAGTGTGTCATTAACGGCTTGTTAACTAAATTTGGATTCGACCGTCATTAGCTTTTCGTCCCATCATGATTTATTATGCTTTAACCTTGATGCGCCGTCTTTATGCGGCCACCTTCTTGATCAGATATTTGCGAGCACATACAATTGCATAGCTTTGCGGTCGCAATCTTCTAATGCGCTCGGGCACCAAATTCCTTGGATCGCAATTTGCTTTGTGCCAATGCATTTTTCTACACAAAATAAATAAATTAGCTGCTTTAATGCGATGGGCGCATGCGATCGCAATGTTCTCATCTTAATGCTTTTGGACACGATTTTACATGTTTTTACCATCGCATTCCTACATTGTTTTATATCTTTGTGTTTGCGTTGTAATAACATGCATTTCTGCCCGTTATCAGTAATCTAAGAGGAAGAGAGTAATGTGAAGAAGAGAGTGAGGGCTTTCTATTGACATAGGTTGAGTTCTGAAAACTCGATCCACGGATTAATGCGGCAGGTGAACAGTGAGCAACTTTAATCACTATAAGCAGGTGAGCTGATTAAAGAGGGGATGGGACAGATCGAGACTTTAAGTCTAGAGAAGGGTTACATCCTCGGCACAGAGAATCTTGGCAGGCGAGCGCAGCATGTCGAGTGTTGGGAACTTGACCTATATAGGTCGAGACTTCAAGTCTCGACAAGGAGCATGTCGAAGGTTGAGGACTCGACATCATTTTTTAAAAAAAAATGACCCTTGAACTTTTAAAAAGGCTACCACACTACCATATACTTCTCAATATTTTTAAAAGTATCCTATTTGGCTAATTATTTTCTAAATTGTAATATTAAAATAAAACATCAAATATCATTGTTGGGTTTTATGTCTTAAAACTCGTAATTTGTAAAATGATAAACATTTTCTATTATCAATATACTTGTTATTAATCTCATAAATTGTATGAAAGTCTAAATCCAATAAACTAAGACTTATGACTATTGTATGAGTACTTGAACTTTATGTGGAGATATAAGACTGGATCGGATTCGAGTAAATAGTCAAAATGATCTATGGTACATGAATGAGGTTGGGTACCTTATTCTGGTAACACCATTGGATACGCCCTACTCTGTAGTTGTTACAAATAGTTGTAAAGTGCTACATACGATGTGATCCTAATTTGTACATGTTATGACATGAGGAGTGGGGGCATCCTATTCAATGAGTTTGCATAAGATCCGGACTAATAAATAAGTCACTCTTACTTTATAACGCTGTTTACTGTTTAAGACTGACTATTTCACCTGGATGACCTAGGTAACTCGATCTTAATTCTAAGATAACTATGAACTCCTGTTTATTCGAATTTGCCCTTAGATTTGCATAGTTGAGGGTTGGCTCAACAACGCCGGCTTAATAAGACTCCCATTTCAGGGGTAAGATCGGATAGATAACTGGGGACATAGGGTGCAAGATGGAGTTCACTCCTACCTGATTTAGGGATAGGAGAAAGGTTGTTCTCTCAAGTACTAAATCCAGATCTTGAACAAGGGGCCCCACCCTCGCACTGGTTTGAGAGAGTTTGGTTTGGTGATTGGATCACAAACCAGTTTTTCATTAGAGAATCAGTAGGGACTTGAGGAATAAGACGTAATCTCGGGGGTAAAACAGATATTTGACCTAGCCGTTATTACAAACAACCTGTGAAGGGTCGACTTACTGATTATGGTTAAATCATGTGGACATAATATATCTACAGTGAGGGGAGTGCAACTATGGCCTTTAGTGGAGTGACCCATTAGTTAATGAATGGAGATTAATTTGGTCTAATGAGTTTTGCCAATTAATTTCGGATCGTTGGAGCCCATGATTTGTAGGTCCACGAGGTCACCTTACTAGCTCGGTAACGGACTAGCTCTAGAATAGTGTGATAAGTTAATTTAAAATGTTCAAAAAAGAATTAAGGGAATTAGTAATTATATGAGATATAATTATGTTTAATTTTAGAATTAAACGATATAGGAGAATTTCTATATTTAAATATGATTTAAATATATAAAGATGGATATGTGTTAAAATTAATTAAACATTTGATACTAAATTAATTAAGTTTTATTTATTAAATAATTAATTTATAAAATTAATTAATTTTTCATTTTTAAAATCAAAAAAGGAAAAGAAAAACTAAAACACAAATGGAAAAATGGGTTTTTCCATTATCCATCACATAACTAGCTCACACATGGAGCAACCATTTTGCCTTGTCTTCTCCAAGCATGAGTTGCAACTCATGCAAATCTTCTCTTTGCATGTTGATCGGCAATATATTGAAGAGATTGGAGTAAAAATCAGGCATGCAATCAAAAGGTTTTTGAGAGAAAAACCGGTTTAAAGAAAGGTTCTTCAACCTTGTTGCAGTAGTGAGCTTTTCTTCTTCATCCTTTGATTCAAGCTTATTTTGAGTCCCACAACTCAATCTAGAGCATCAAGAGAATAGTGGGGAAGATCTTGAGGTGGTCTACAACAAGATATGGAGAAGATTGCAGCTGGAGAAGAAGCCTTGAAGAAGTTCTACAAGATGTATGTCTTGAAACCCATTTTTCTATAGAAGCATGCTTTATATTATGCCAAAATTAGTGAATTTGAATGCTTAGATGATCCTTGTGCTTCCATTGCAATTGATGCTTAGATGATCCTTTATATTGTATTGCGATGATTGTAATTCTTTATATACTTAGTTAATTTTAATTCAACTGAATAACTATTCTTTCACTATGCGTTAGCCTCTTTACTTATCATCCTTTGTCAATTATTGCGATATTCCTTGTCTTTTATTTTGCGTTATTAATTGCACTGCCATGATGAGTAGTATGCATACCCTTAGCAACATTTCTTACTCTTTGCACTTTCTGACTAACACTTAGATAACTCATAGCTATAACACTGCTTTACCTTTTCTATTTCAAGACTCTGCTCAAACCTTCTTTTCAAAATTTTGATTAAGTGTTGTCTTTTCTGTCTAAAACAACACAATGAAGACCTTGCACATCTCTAAATTTGGGGGTGGGGAAGGTCTGAGCAGATGCGATCAAGCAGATGCGGTCATTATCAGGAAAATGCGTTCATTATCAAAAAAAAAAATCATAAAAACTCCAATGTCAGCGCAAGGGAAAATCTCAACCTGATAAGAGTTAAGTCATGAAAGAAACCTGCTCGTAGTTGGATGTTCGCATGTCACCCATGGGAGCAAGTCAAAACGAAGGTAGGTTTCCAAGATCGACACAATATGAAAAGAAAAAAAAGAGAGAAATAAGAATACAAGAGACAACTTCTCTGACCAGCAAAAGTAAAACTTAGCTGAAAATCAAGAGTTGAAGTTAAGATTGGAACACAACCGTAGTTGGATGCTCGCATGACACCTGTGGGAGCAAGCCAAAACGAAGGGTGTAATCATGATCAACAGTCTCTAATAAAATGATGCAAACCAGACCACCGCATAAAGACGCACCTAGTTGTTTTTGCAAGAAGAGGTAAACATTCTTCTCAAAACAAGAAGGGAATTTTTTAGTAGAGGTTTGTTGTATAAAAGAATAAAGTAGAGCATGTTGATGAATTGTTAAAGGATAGAAAGAAATTGCGTTGTTAAGTAATGTTGTAGAGGTGGAGCATTCGGAGCAACCAACAAACGCAAAGTTAGGATAAGAATTGAGTAAAATTGCCTGAGTTAAAGATATGCTTGAGGACAAGCATATATCTAAATTTGGGGGTGTGATAACTTGTAGAAATACAAATTATTTATGCTGTTTTATTTAGAAATTACGGCAAAAAGAAAGGAAAGTTGTGTCGATAGTCTAAGAATTGGCTGAGAAATACAAAAATAATGAAATGTCGTAAACGCACCCACTAACGCCATTACGATGGCGAAATAGAATGTTTCAGTCTTTGTTTTGCAGGAAATAGGTCACCGAATGCGTTAATAGCTCGAAGACAAAATGTACAACGCATCTACATCGCATGCGCCCACCAATCAAGAACGAAGAGATGATCAATACAATGACGGCGCATGCGACAATCGATCAAGAGCTTTAGTGATCAACGCATTTCAACCGCATGAGGTAATAAAAAACAACACCGCATGCGGCGATCAATCGAAGATGTGAAAAGCAACGCATTCGCGGACGACTCTGACAAGTGTACAGCTTTTTGTTGTGCAATTCTGACGGATTGATCATGGAACAGAAAGGAATTTTCCATTACGCCATTGTAGGAATTACCATAATTAGACAGTGGAGACCAAAAATTCAAAGAGCCAAGGTCTTGCCTATAAATAGTTTCCTCAAATTCGTTGAAATATATACTGATACGGGGAGAGAGGCTGGTCTGAAGAGACTTTACAGAGTAGATTCGGGAGAACTACAAGAAAGGGTTGAAAGGCGAGTCTCCGAGCAAAGAATTCTTCCGATTCTCGAAGCTGAAGCTTTGTACAAAAGGTCAATTCTACCGGGAAAGCAAGCCTGAGAGGGAAACTTTCCTCTCCACCACATCCATACGCTGGCAAACACAAGTCTCTGATCAGGATCTGTGTCAAGACGTTGACACTCTTTCTGTATTTATTTCTATTCTCTAATTCATCGTCTGTGTTCATCTTCTTTAATCCCTTATTCACAAACATGCATTAAACACTTAATTTTAGAATTAAATGTTATCATCGTCATCATTATCATCTCTCTGTCTCTTTCCATACATTTATCATCCATTTTCTCCATGATGTGTTCTTAATCCCCGAGGTAAATAGCGAGAATTAACGAGTGAGTCAATCTATGTCAAGGAATCAATTAAGTTTAGCTAAAGCATGCTCAATGGCATCTTCACCTGTGAGAGCATAAATGAAGATGTTATTCCGCCTATCGAGAGAAGGTTGGAAGAATGCGTTAACTAAAGCGAGAAGTAAGATGGCAAAAATGTGATAATTTAATTCTATCAAATTTTAGCAAATAAATAAGAACAAACAAAAACATACAATAAATTGCTTAAATTAATTGCAAAAATAAAAAGGAAAGAGTTAGAGAAGAAGACACCGTAATTTTTAAATGGTTCAAGTCAAACTCGACCTACTCCACTCCCCAAGCGCCTCTTGGGAATTTGAATAAAATCTTTCCGACTCTTTTCCATGGTTACGGAGCCCAAATTCGTTACACCACCGCTCCATTTTACGGGTTCAAGAGGGGGAAAACTCGATCCGTTCACGTTTAGGATTCAAACTGTTACATGTTGGGTGGTGGTTTGAAAATTTTGAAGAGAGACACGCAATAACAACTCTCACTAGAGTAGACTTTACAAGTTTAAGCACTCAACAAATTTATCCTCACGAATACGTAACACTCTCTCAGTAAATGGAAAAAGAAAAATTGGGGAACTTAGAGAGAGCAACAAAATGGAATTTTGAGTTTTGGAGATTGATGAAATGTAAAATGTTGGGTTGGTTTTAAGAATTGGAAGAGGAGGGGACAAATGTTTATAGTAGAGATGGAAAATTTTTTTAGAAAACCACAATTAATTTGGGACCCATAGAATTTTTGGAAAAGAAAAATCAATGGTGGAGATTTTAAACTAAACTAGTCGTTAGATACAAACAAAATATAATATTAAATTTCTTTTCTTTTGAAATTCCTTTTCTTTTTAAAATTAATCCAAAAAATAAAAAACATACCATGTGTCAAAAACTAGCTGTTAGACACAAACATAAAATAATATTAAATTCATTTTCCTTTTAATTCATTTTTTTTTTAAATTCATTCTTTTTAAAGTCAATCCAAAAATTAAAAAAAACATACCATGTGTAAAAAACTAGCAGTTAGACACAAACATACAATAATATTAAATTTATTTTCCTTTTAAATTTCTTTTAAATTTCAATTTTTTTTATTTTAAATCAATCCAAAAATAGAATGTCAATCATATGTTAATGATCCACCATTCAATAGTATGTTGCCACATGTCTACATGCAAATGGTCTGGTTATGCCACGTCATTCACCACGGTATTTTCTCTATAGAATTGTTTCGGTCATATCGTCTTCGTTTTAACTCTGATTTGAGTAATTCAAGAGGTGTTGGAATCGTTGTTCCGAGCTCTATGCTATAAACATATTAAAACACTAAGATTTTCAGTAATTAAGAATTATGTTTGTTATCATCAAAACATTGATTAATTAATTAATTAATTAAAATTAATGAATTTGAGATTAATGGCCAAAAAGCCAACAATCTCCCCCTTTTTGATGATGACAAACCATTCAAGAAAAATAGCTTGAAATACATGTAAACCATATTTAGCACATAATAAAATTCAACATATCGCCATAAAGATCATTCTTGAAATTCACTCAAAAAATAAATTCTCCCCCTAATTAATACAATCAAAATCATAACAAATTTATAGCATATTTTTCTTAAACTTTTCCCCCTTTGGAATAATCAAAAAGAATAATTAAGAAAAATTTAGAACTACATAAATATTTCCCTTATAAACATGAAAATAAATTTATTACAACTCCCCCTAAGAATATTAACACATGCTTTCCATATCTCCCCCTATCAAAATGCCTTCTAAAAGATTTAACAAGTAAAATTATAAAATCAAGAGGCATCACAACGAATAATACCGAGCTCAAGCCTATTTTTGCAAAAGTTTTCTTCATTCAAAGACTTGGTAAGAATATCCGTTAATTGATTATTAGAGCCTATGAATTCAAAAGTAATATTATCATTTTGCACATGCTCTCTAATAAAGTGATGTCTAATATCAATATGCCTAGTTCTAGAGTGGTGTATAGGATTTTTAATCAAATTAATAGCACTAGTATTATCACAAAATATAGGCACATTATCAAACTTTAATCCAAAATCACAAAGAGTTTGTTTCATCCAAAGAATTTGAGCACAACAACTAGCAACTACAATATATTCCGCTTCGATAGTGGATAAGAGACACAAATTTGCTTTTTACTAAACCAAGAACTAAGAACTACAAGAAAGACAAGTCCCACTAGTACTCTTATGGTAAAGTAAACTACCCACAAAATCCGTATCGGAATATCCTACCAAATTAAATTCAAATTTCTAGGAACATAAGCCTAAATCAATAGTACCAGCAATATTTAAAAATTCTTTTAACGGCATGTAAATGTGATTCCTTAGGACAAGATTGAAATCTAGCACAAGACATACACTAAACATAATATCAGGTCTACTAGCGGTTAAATAAAGTAAAGATCCAATCATACCTCTATAAGTTTTATATATCCACACACTTCCTTTTTCAATCCTTGTCAAGCCTTAGTGGATGTGCTCATAGGAGTTTTTCCAATCTTTACCTTCATTGAATTTGAACCTTTTGAGAAATCCCTTGTGTATTTTTTTTACTTATGAAAATACTATCCTTGAGTTGTGTTTGATTTGGAGTCCAAGGAAAAGCTAAGTTTTCCCATCATACTCATCTCAAATTCACTATGCATACACTTAGAAAATTCTTCACACAAAGATGGGATTAGTAGAACAAAAATAATATCATCCACATATTTTTCTACTAAAAGCATATCATTTTCTTTAGTCTTAATAAAGAGAGTAGTATCATTTACCCATTTTAAATCCATTCTCAAGCAAGAAATTATTAAGTCTATCATACCAAGCTCTGGAGCTTGTTTTAAGCCATAAAGAGCCTTTTTCAACTTATAGACATGATTAGGAAAATCATAACATTCAAACCCTGGAGGTTTGTTTACATAAACTTCCTCCATGATATAACCATTTAAAAATGCTTTTCACATCCATTTTGATACAAAATGAAATTCTTATAAGAAGCAAAAGCAAGCAACATTCTAATAGATTCTAATCTAGCAATGGGTGCAAATTTTCTTCATAATCTATTCCTTCCTCTTGACAATAACCTTGAGCTACAAGTCTAGCTTTATTTTCTAATGATATTTCCATTTTCATCCATTTTATTTCTAAAGACCATTTAGTTCCAATTTATAGAAGCATGAGAGAGCCTAGGGACTAACTCCCAACTTTATTCCTTTCAAATTGATTTAATTCTTCTTGCATAGCTAAAATCCAAAATTCATCATTTTCGGCATCTTTAAAATTTTTTGGTTCAATTTGATAAACAAAAGCAGATTATTAAACATATTAAGAAGAGGAACGAGTTTTTCACCTTATTCGGATCACCAAGAATTAATTCTTTGTGATGGAGAGGAGCATGCCTCCACTCTTTAGGCATGGATGAAGAACCAACTTCGTTCTTTTTAATTAAGCATACCTCTTGCTTACTTGAAACAATTTTCTTGCCTTTGTCACTACAAGTAAATCTCCAAATTTTCCTTCTAAAATCACTATAAATGGCTCATTAGAAATAACATTGCAAGATTCATCAAATACTACATGCATAGATTCCTCAATTACTAAAGTTCTTTTATTGAAACTCTATAAGCTTTACTAGTAGAGGAATAGCCAAGGAAAATACCAACATCCGTCTTAGAATCAAATTTTCCAAGTTTTTCTTTGTTATTCAAAATAAAACATTTTGCAACAAAAAACTTTGAAATACCAATATTTGGAATTTTGTTATGCCAAAGTTCATAAGGAGTTTTATCCAAAGAAGGTCTAATTAAAACTCTATTTAAAACATAACAAGCGGTGTAACGGCTTCCGCCCAAAAGTATGTAGTAATTATACTCATGCAACATTGATCTAACAAATTCTTGCAAAGTACGATTCTTTCTTTCAACTACACCGTTTTGTCGAGAGTTCTTGGAGTGGAGAATTATGAGAAAACCATTTTCTTCACAAAAAAGTTTCAAAAGCATTGCTATCAAATTCTCCTTCATGATCACTCCTAATTTTAAAATAAAAAAAATCCTTTTCATTTGAACTCTTTTTGCAAAACTAGAAAAGCTTTTCAAAGCATCATCCTTATGTTTTAGCATCAAACCGAACTAAATCTTGAAAAATCATCAACTATCACAAAGGCATAATAGTTCCCTCCAAAACTAGTAATTCTAGAAGGGCCAAATAAGTCCAGTGTAATAGTTGAAGGGGTCTAGTTGTAGAGATTACATTTTTAGATTTGAAAGAGGACTTAGTTTGCTTACCCATTTGACAAGCATCACAAACTTTGTCTTTTTCAAATTTAAATTTGGGAAGACCTTAACCAAAGAATTCTTGAAAATATTTGAAATTAAGTGCATGCTAGCATGTCTTAGTCATCTATGCCATAACAAGAATCATTATGCAAAAACCGATAAACATTTATCATTAATAGGACAATCATTCAAATCAATAGTATAAACATTTTCATCTCTATTTCCAACAAATATAATTTTTCTATCACTAGCATTTTTTAATAAAGGCAATTCTTTTTATCAAACACAACTCTAAAGCCTTTATCACACAAGTGACTAATACTAAGTAAATCATGCTTCAAACCATCAACCAAAAGTACATTTTCAATTAAAATAGAAGATTCATTACCTATACTACATTTACCAATTATTTTACCTTTCTTTTGTAACCAAAGGTTACAAGACCTCCATTCTTTTTGGAGAGAGAGACAAACTTGGATGGGTCTCCCGTCATGCGCCTCGAGCAACCACTATCCAAGTACCACTTGTTTTTCTTAGAGGATTTCAAACAAATCTACAAACACAAATGTTCAAGTTTGATTCTTTGGTACCCACACTTGTTTGGGTCCTAGATGGTTAGCATTGACAAACTTAGGAATCCATTTCATTTTTGCATAGACATTTAAGGCATAGGCAAGTAACAAGAATAAGTTGTATGTCCAAACTTGCCAAATGAGAAACAAACAACATTATGCAAAGATTTATTTCTTACAACAAATTTATGCACTCTACATTTCTTGAAGAAATTATTCCTTGGAGCATTGTGAAACTTTGCCCTTTGAGAAAAATTTCTTCTTGGAGAAGTAGTATGAGCATATTTCAATTTAAAACACTTAGGTCTAATATGGCCTTCAACACCACAATAATGACATATAGACACAAAGTTAGATTAATATGCTTAGACACAACCTTAGGCATATTAAGCTTAGGCATATTATGATATGTTTTAACAAAGATCTTGAGGTGGTCTACAACAAGATATGAAGAAGATTGCAGCTGGAGAAGAAGCCTTGAAGAAGTTCTACAAGAGGATGTCTTGAAACCCATTTTTCTGCAGAAACATGCTTTATATTATGCCAAAATTAGTGAATGTGAATGCTTAGATGATCCTTGTGCTTCCGCTGCAATTGATAGAATCATACGATTGTTCTTTTTGAAGGAACCCAAACTCAAGGGAACCATAAGTGGAAGCAAGATCGCCCCAAATCCAACTTTTTATTGAATATAAATTTTACAGTAAAACAAAGAAACAAGATATGCATTTATATATAAATTACAGCATGCTGTCAAAAGGTTTTAGAAATCTTACCTTTAAAAATCTTTCTTCAGGAAACCCTCGAACAAGTCTCGAACACCTTAAAGACTCTCTTCAAGAGAATCTCGATCAAGATAAGAATACGACCACAAAGATTTCCTCGGTATTCTCAGGTAGAGAACCCATGAGTGGTTGATTCTGGCTATTTTGGAATGAGGGAAACATAGTAGAGAGGAGAAAGAAGATTTGCTAATTTTTCAGCAACAATTCCAAAACACATAACTCTTCTGTCTCTTTTCTCACTGTCAAAAACGATCTCTCTCTATGAAGCAAGAAGAAGAAAAATTCTTTTTCAATATGCCAAGTATATCAACCACCCACTTACGTGGGTGGAGAGAAAAGAGGGGGAAAGGAATTGTAACTCCCTTCGTTATTTTTATTTTAAAAAATAACATTTAATACATATACAAATATGATAACTAACTTATCATATAATATATATATATATATATATATATATTAAATAATATATTATATCAAATATAACATATTAATCTATAGTTTTAATATTATATCATATACAATATAACCTATAGTTTCTTTTCTCTCTTATATGACATTTAATATAAATTACATTTATATTAAATTTAACCAACTATGAATCCAATTCATAGAATTTATATTTGAGTCTTATTCAAATATTTATTTCCTCTCACTAAAGCTATAATGTATCAAATACATTATAATAATTATATCACATATAATTAAAACAACTTAATTATATCATATATAATTAAATCCCTCTATTAATTTGAACAATTCAAATTAATCCTATTGAGCTACCAAGGGGACCTCATAGACTTGTAGCTTGAAACTCCAACGGTACATGAATAATTAATTAAACTCTTTAATTAAATTATTTACCATCCGTTAACTGTCAGGCACTTCACTAAAGACCGAAAGTTGCACTCTTAACACTACAGATATATTTCTGTATCCATTGGATATAATCAATCAACTGTGCGATGACCCTTCACAAATTGCTCGTAAGTACAGCTAAACCAAAATTATCATTTTGCCGCTATAGTTACATTTAACTCCTTAAGTACCACTGATCCCTCTAATGAACAATAGATCATAGTCCAACTATGACTAAACCCCTCTCGAGCCATGAGAGGGTGTGGCGTCACATTGTTCAAGACCCGGAATTAGCTCTTAAGGGAGCAATTTATCTACTTACCCCGACCTCAGAGAATGAGTGAATTTCTTCTTGTGTAGCTGTGTTCCTAGCTCCCCAATCAGACAAATCCCTAAAATGGTATACTTGTTGAATCGATGATCTGGCTTCTCTCACCCATACAAATCAAAGGACCGCTCTCATAAGCAGGAGTTTACAACTCACTCAAGATTCTGGTCATGTTACCTATGGTCATCCTGGTGAAATGTAAGTCTCTATTATGAACAACGTTATATAATGAGACTAAACATTTCGTGGTCCTGTCTTATACAAACTCCTTTGTATAGAATATTCCCACTCACATGCCTATACATGAATGATCAAGATAAGATCATTTGTAGCACTGTACAATAATTGTAACACCTACAAAGTGGGTCATATTCGTAGTGTCACAAGGATAAGGTATCCAGCCTTATGCATCTACTATAGACCATTTAGGTTATCACTTAAACATGATCCACTCATATTTCTCTACATACATGTTTAAGTTACAAGAATAACCTTGGATGTTAGTTTCGTTTGTGGTTAATGCAACTAAAATATCACATATTTTATTAAATAGACAATGAGTTTGAATAAAATATCATATATTTTATTAAATACACAATGAGTTTGTTCAATAATGTTTACAAATTATATGACCCTATGAGATTTAGGGCATCAACTCCAACAATCTTCCACTTGACCTAAAGCTTGTGGGGTGTACAATATAGTCAAAATACAAAGTACACAAATAATAAACTAGGGCATAACACGTAAGTTATCTGCGTGATAATCACGTCTCCTTGATACACAAAGATGAGATGATATTTCCGCTTTATATGCTTCCCGCGCTTGTGACTACTATGCTCTCTTGAATTAACCACAGTACCACTATTATCACAATAAAGTGTGATGGGCTTTGACATGTCTAGAACAACTATTAGATCAGTTAAGAATTTTCTGAGCCAAACAACTTCCTTAGCAGCTTTACAAGCTGCTATATACTCAGCCTCCATGGTGGATTCAGCAATGCACCCTTGCTTGGTGCTTCGCCATATACTGCCACTCCGTTAAGAGTGAACATTGATCATGATGTGGATTTCCTAGAATCCTTATCAATTTGAAAATCAGAGTCTGTGTATCCCCATAAGGATCAAATCTTTAGAACCATAGATGAGCATGTAGTCCCTCATTCTTCATAGATATTTGAGGATGTTTTTAACGGTGGTCCAATGATATAATCCTGGATTAGATTGATATCTACTTACTATCCCCACTACATAGCAGATGTCAGGTCTAGTACATAACATCGCATACATCAAGCTGCCCACATAATATGCATAGGGGATCCGTCTCATCTTCTTAACCTCTTGAGGTGTCTTAGGACACTGTTTCTTAGACAATGTAACTTTGTGCCTAAAAACCAGTAATCCCCTCTTGGAGTTTTGCATCAAACATTTGACAAGCATCTTGTCAATATACAATGCTTGAGATAGAGCTAACATTTTTTTCTTTCGATATCTGAAGATCTGAATACCTAGAACAAACTGAGCCTCTCCCAAATATTTCATTTGGAATTGGGTCGCTAGCCAGTTCTTAACTACAGTCAGTAAACCTACATCATTTCCAATGTGTAGGATATCATCTACATATAACACTAGAAAAACTACTGAACTGTTAGTGATCTTTTTGTATACATAAGGCTCATCAACGTTTTGATCAAAGCCATAAGATTTGATCGCAGTATCAAACCTTATGCTTCAAGATCGAGAAGCTTGCTTCAGTCCATAAATGGACCGATTAAGCTTGCAAACCTTTTGCTCTTGACCTTGAGTTATGAATCTCTCGAGCTGCACCATGTAAATGGTCTCCTCAAGATTGCCATTTAGAAAAGCAGTCTTGACATCCATTTGCCAAATCTCATAGTCATAATATGAGGCGATGGACAGGAGGATCTGGATAGACTTAAGCATGGAAACAGGTGAAGAAGTCTCTTCATAGTCAACTCCCTCAACCTGGGTATAACCCTTTACCACAAGTCTAGCCTTGAAGGTTTGCACCTTCCCATCAGTGCCCCATTTCATCTTGTAGATCCATTTACAACCTATAGGTTTAACCCTATCAGATTGATCTACAAGATCCCATACGAAATTAAAGTACATAGACTCCATTTTGAGATCCATTGCTTTGACCCATTCATCTTTGTCAATATCCTCCATTGCCTTTCTTGTAAGACAATGGATCCTCAACTTCACCATCAACCACCATAGCCAGGATTTCTATTATACCCATATAGCGTACAGGTGGGTTCAAAACCCTCCCACTGTTGGGAATGTCCTAGAACTCACAGTTTGTGTTGAACATTCTGTTTATCAATAAATATTATTGAGTAATTTATTCAATAAAGTTGTTGATTTTGCATTATATTATGAAAACCCGATAAACATATCCATGGCTATAGTCTGAATACTTTAACTTTATGTGGTGACATAAATAGGATCAAGTTAATAGTATATAGCCTAAATGGTCTAATAAGTATATGGATGAAATTGGGTATCTCATCCTGGTAACACTATTGGATGTGGCTCATTTTGTAAATGTTACAATTGTTGTAAGGTAATACAAATGATGTGATCCACAGATCATTCATGTAGAGACATGTGAGTAGGGGCATCCCATGCAATGAGTTTGCATATAGACCGGACCACAAAAATAGTCACTTTTCTTTATAACAACCATTTACTGTTAAAACTTACTATTTCATTATTTAGTAACCTAGGTTAACTCGATCTTAATCTTGAGCTAGCTATGAACTTCTGTTGGTTTGGGATTATCCTTTAATCTGCATGGGTGAGAGTAGTCTAATAACACTGCTCAATAATCCTTCCATTTTGGGATAAGACCGGATGAATAGCTGGAGATATAGCCCTGCAAGATGAAATTTACTCCTACCTGATTTAGGGTTACAAATAGGTTGTTCTCTTAAGTATTGATTCTAGGTCTTGAACAATCGGAGCCCCGCTTTTTCATGATAGAGAAAGGACTTGATTCAAGATATTATGAATCAAAAATTGTTCATTAGAGGGTCAGTAGGAGCTTAAGGAACGAGATGTATTCACACGGGTAAAACGGTGATCTTGACCTAGCTGTGATTACGAACAACTTGTGAAGGATCGACTTACTGATCAAGGTTATATCAAGTGGACATAATATATCGATAATGAGGGGAGTTCAACTATGGGCTTTAGTGGAGTGAACCATTAGTTAACGAATGGGGGTTAATTCGGTATAATGAGTTTAGCCAATTAATCTTGGATCGTTGGAGCCCATGATCTGTAGGTCCACGAGGTCCCCCTACTAGCTCGTAAATGGATTAGCTTTAGAGTAGCATGATAAGTTAATTTGAAACGTTCAAATTAGAATTAAATGGAATAGGAGAAATTATATTTAAATATGATTTAAATATATGAAGGTAGATTTGTGTAAAAATTAATTTAATATTTGATATTAAATTAATTAGAATTAATTGAATTATTTAAATAATTATTTATTAATTCTATTATAAAATTAATTTATGAAATTAATTTTATAAAAATAATAATATTTTAAATTTTAAAATCAAATTGATTTATTGAAATCATTTGGTTTTTGAGAAATTGGAAAAATTCACACAAAATGGAAAAATAAGTTTTTCCATTATCATCTTCAACTATGCTTCATTAATTCCAAGCATGAGCTGCATCTCATGCAGCCTTCTTCTTTTCATGTTAACCTGCAATAAATAAATAAGATTGGAGTGGAATTAAGGCATGCATTAAAAGAGTTTTTTAAGAAAAAAGCGAGCTGAAGAATTGTTCTTCAAAGTGGGTTATAGCAGTGAGCTACTCTCCTTGTTTCTGTTCGTTCAAGCTGTTCTTGAGTCCCACAACTCATTCTATAGCTCCAAGAGGATAGTGGGGAAGATCTTGAGGTAGTTCACAGCAAGTTTTGGATAAGACAACAACTAAGAATCGAGATCTTGAAGAGTTCTACAAAGGTATGAGTTCAAACCCTCTTATGTTAGATGAGCATGCTTTAGCTTCTGCCAAAATTAATGAATTAGAGTGCTTATTGATTCTTGTTACTTATTTTGCATGCTAATTTACTCCTACACCCACTACGTCGAGGTTACCTCAACACTTCAGGTAGATTTGACCTACTAGATGATCATACTTCAACAACTCTTGTTGAGGTATTAGGTTCTTCAACAACTCTTGTTGAAGATTCAGTAGTTTCTTTGGAAATTTCATTCAACACAAACTTACTTTTGGGTTTGTGCTCCCTTATATGGTCTTCTTCAAGAAAATTTTCATTTTTCGATACAAAAACTTTATTTTCTTTAGGATCAAATAAGTACCACCTCCTGTTCTTTTGGGGTAGCCTACAAATAGACACAATCTTGAATGTGGTTCCAATTTCTTAGGATTAGCCTCAAGCACATGTGCTAGGCAACCCCAAATTCTGAAATGACATAAACTAGCTTTACGATCATTCCATAACTCCAAAGGTGTTTTGGCAACACTTTTGGATGGAACACAGTTCAGGATGTACGCTGCAATCTCTACTGCATAGCCCCAAAACAAGCCAAGTAAAAAAGCATAACTCATTATAGACCGAACCATGTTCATAGGGTTTGATTTCTCCTTTCTGATACACCATTTTACTGAGGTGTACCAGGTGCTAAGTATTGGGATACTATTCCATATTCTATCAAATAGTTCTGGAATGTTAAATCCATAAACTCTCCACCTCGATCAGATCGAAATGTTTTAATCGTTCTGTTTATTGCATTTTCAACTTCAGCCTTGAATTCTTTGAACTTTTCAAAAGATTCAGACTTATGTTGCATTAAATAAATGTACCCATATCTTGAATAATCATCAGTAAAAGTGATGAAATATTCATAACCACCCCTATCTTTTATTGGGATTGGTGTCCTAATTCTCCTGAAGTCTCATAGTTTATAAACTTTGTACACATTGTTATGAATAAAATAAGAGTGATTTTATTTGCATTTACTAATATTTAATAAACAAAGATCTGTGGTTATTGTATGTAAGCTTAAGCATGTATATGAGATATACAAATGGATCATGTCTTAAGTAATAACCTAAAAGGTTTGTAGTATACAGATTAAGGAGGGATACCATATCCTGGTGACACTACGGATACGGCCCACTTTGTAGAGGCTTAGAAGTGTTGTAAACTGCTACAGATGGTCTGATCCTAGCCACTCATGTCACATGCGAGTGGGAATGTCCTATACAAAGAATTTGTATAAGACCGGACCACGAGATGATTAGTCTCTTTATATAACGCCATTGATAATTGAGACTTACATCTCACTTAAATGACCTAGGTAACATGACCTTAATCCTGAGTGTATTGGAAACTCCTGTCTATGAGGGCGGTCCTTTGATTAGTATGGGTGAGAATGGCCACATTGCCAACTCAAAAAGCCTACCTTTTTAGAGGTTTGTCTGATTGGGGAGCTAGGAACTCAGTTACACAAGACGGAATTTACTCCTTCCCCGAAGCAGGGGTAAGTAGATAGATTGCTCCCTTAAGGGCTGATTTCGAGTCTTGAACATAGTGGCCACACCTGAAGGATCTCTTTTCTAAGAGTATTCATGAGCGGAAGCAGATCTTTCTGATTTCATTGTGACAGAATTACCACACATACTTTCTAACATACAGATATGCATTGTAAACATTATTTATTGGCATGCTTTGACAAACAAATACAAAAGACTGAGAGACTTACCAGTTGAAGACGGTCTTCAAAAGAACTCGGTCCAACGCGAACAACTCCTTTCGTTCCTTCTCGTCCAGCAAGTAGTCACCTAGCAGTAGCATGATCGTCTACATGATCAGTAGCGCACGAACACAAAGCAACTAGGGATGACACCACCACTCAAAGCCCTCGGTATGCTCGGAGTGAGAATCGAAAGGGTGGACTTTGATGGAATTGGTAGAAGGGAGAAGGAAAAGTGATCGTGTAAAATGAACAAGGAAATGGGAGAAAGGGATGAGTATTGTATAGTCGGGTGCTTGTCATTTAGGTCGGGGTACACAATGATGTAGGTTTAGCTAAGCGATCGTTTAGTTCTGCTCGTCGTGCTAAGCGGCCGTCTAAAAAACGTAAGCGATCGTTTAGAAATCGTAGGCGATCGTTTAGTACACGGGTGTGCGATCGTTTAGGAAGACGGGTGCTATCGTATAGGCTTTCAACACTAGGCGATCATATACTTTCATACCGTGAGCGATTTTTCGAATATCTTACGTATGCTTGCAAAATGAAAAACTATTTTCATTTTTATTCTTCAGTTACAAGAACTGAATCGAACTTCTCACTTTTGAACGATTCTGGAGAAAAACTCGGCCAATATCACATAACTGCCCAATTAATTAATTAATTAATTTAATCATATTATATTCTTAACCTATAGTTTGATATCATATATCTACTATAGATTTTTCTCCTCTACTTGATATAAATCATATTTATATCCAATTTACTCCAAAATAATGCATCTCATACATTTAGTCAATCATATCATATATAATTAACCAGTTCAATTATATCATATATAATCGAACTCCCTCTTTAGTCATTTAAACATTTCAAACTGACCCAAAAAACTTATTCTCAACTTTATCTAAGCTACCAAAGGGACCATATGAACCTATGGCTCGAAGCTCTAACGGTATGTGAATAGCCGACTGAACTCTTTGCCACTAGATCCACCATCTGTTAACTGTCGAGAATTCCACTAAAGACCGACCACAAACTCTCTTTACTCTAAATGTTCGGACGCATACGAGCATTGGACACGGGCAAACGAGAAGGCCCGAGCCTATATTCTGGCCATTTTGTTGACCATGTTGGCCAAGAAACACGAGTCCATGGTCTTAGCTCGTGAGATCATGGAGTCTCTGTAGGGAATGTTTAGACAACCATCTGAACAGCTCAAGCATGAGGCTCTGAAATACATCTTCAGCTCCAAAATGGAGGAAGGCAATTCTATTCGTGAACACATGTTGAATATGATGGTCCACTTTAACGTGGCGGAGATGAATGGGTCTAAAATCGATAAGGGAAGTCAGGTTAGCATTATCCTACATTCATTGCCGGAGAGCTTCCTCTACTTTGTTAGCAATACGATTCTAAAGTAAGTGGACTACTCCCTTACCACTCTTCTCAACGAGTTGTAGACTTACCAATCCTTGTTGAAAAGTATGGAGAAAAAGGGAGTGAGTGATGGGTGGAAAAATGGAGGTAAATAAATATGCGTTCATCGTTTGCTCTCCATGCATCGCTGGTCATGCATTGGACTAAGGGATATGCAATATGCGTTTGATGAACATGTGTTTCTGCCACAAGTTTTCTTGCTCTCTCGCCAAGTATAACGAGATCGCAAGTTTCTCAGGTGATCCGAGGTCGAACTCAGGGACTTGTAGCTAAATGTTATGAAGTAAAGCGTTTGCAGCGAAGAATAAAAGAATTTGAAGGTTATGGGCTATGCGCTACTCCTACTCCTAACTAACTGATTAAGAAGTGGAAGTATGATTGTAAGAGATAGAGACACGGCAACTGTTAACGCGTAATAAAATGTATGGGACAATAGATAGAATGGCAGGGATGACTTCACCGCATCCCTAAGCTTGATCGCAAAGGTAACCCCAGCTAGCGCAAGCTATGAGATTATAGTACACACACTTGACAAAGACGCATGCGATGTATATGCGATAGTGTCGAGAGGCCTTATGTTAAGTCTCTATTCTGGCTCACGTGCTCTCACACATAAACAAGATGACCGCATACCACCATATCCTACTTCTGGATGCATGCGATGTGACCGCATACTTTCATATCCTATCTGTAGGGAGCATACGCTGTGTAATAGCAAACAGAGGTTATCTCTAAGCCTCTATTCTTGCCTATGCGATCCAATCTGACTCCCTCAAGCCTAGATTTGGTGTTTAGACTCCTCTCTCAAGTATGCCTAAATGATGAATGATGCACTCATAAGACAAGGTAATCATATAAACATGGTTGACATAAGATTATTCCTATCTCTAGGAACACTGCTTATTTTGCTTAATGTGTTCCACCACTTACCCTCCTGGGCAGTTAGCTACCACTAAACAGCTCATAGGCAAGCGTTGCTATAGCATCACACTAAGCAAATAGGATTTTCTCACAATACTCGTGCAATGCACACCTCTCGGTGGTTTACTACATGCTTCATATGTCTATGTCGCATGATTAAGTATGTGATACTCTAGCAATGTGTGTCAAGGCTGTCGGTGGTGCCATGGATGGGCGGTGGAGAAGTCTCTCTCGAGATCTATCTCCGGTGGGGCTCCAGTCATCACTTAGAATGGTAAAAGGAATGAAGAACTCTCAAGAATATCTTCTCACGCTTTCGTCTGGATCACAAGGATCTGCCCGAAGGCAGAAAACCCTAGATGATTTCAAGTTGGGCTCAAAGGCTTCTATTTATAGAGCTCGATCGTCGACTTCATTAATGGTCCTCTAAATTTCTGCTGCTAATGGCGTGATGGACCTACTCTGGATCTCTGCTGCTAACGACATGGTGATGACGGGCATAAATGCACGTTATTATAGGCCTTTTATTTAGAATTATGAGGGTTGTTAAGTAGAATATGCGGCGATTATGTTAGAAATTTATGAGAAAATGAGTTTGCGTCCAACGGCATTAAGAATCTCAGCTAACCCACTATTATGCGTTCTTATGCGTTCAATTGTTTATTTTTGTAGCAACCGCAGAAAGCGATCGCATGCGCGGAAGCCAGACTTTCGCAAAGATGACCACATGTGGGGATCTCTCCATTGTAGAGGCGAAGCATACGTTCGATGCATGGATGTTGCAACTAGTAACCGCATGCGTCCATCGCATAGAAGTTGCCGCCGTCAAGCGAATGCGGTCATCACACAGAAGTTGCGGCTACAGAATAATAACCATAATAGAGGGATGACCGCAAGGTTGTGGAATGAAAACATGAACTCATGCCTCAAGAGTATCAAAAGGTGATGTTTACATTTCACCTACCATATTGTTAGCAGCAGAGATTCAGAAAAGGACCATCGCGCCACGAGTGTCAGATTCAGTGCAGGTCCATAAATACTGTTGGGGATCAAGCTCTATAAATAGAAGCAGTTGAGAAAAATGTCAAATCATCCAAGTTTCTACCTTCGGGTGGATCCTTGTGATCCAGCCCAAAGCATGAGAAGATAGCTTGAGAGTTCTTTATCCCTTTTAACCATTCCGAGTGACGATCGGAGCCTTTGCCGGAGTTAGAGCTTGAGAGAGTCTACTCCACCGCCCATCCATGGCACCACCATCAGCCTTGACACGTATCTACTGGAAGCAAGACATTGCTTTCAGCTTGCCCTCCATATCTCTTCTTTCCTTGTATTGTATTACATTTTGGCTTAAGGAATCAATACATTTTGTGATCAATGCATTTCTATATTTTCCTTCGATTCCACCTCCATCTTCATTTACTTAGTATCCTTTAATTTCATTGCATAACTGAGTAAGATTGTTAGAGTATCGCATACTTAATCATGCGACATAGGAATATGAAGCATGTAGCAAACCACTGGGAGGTGTGTGTTGCGTGAGTGTTGTGAGAAAACCTTATTTGCTTAGTGTGAAGCTGTAGCAACACTTGTCTATAAGCGGACACAATGCTTGTTTATGAGTAGAATCAGTAGCAACTAACTGCCCGGGAGGGTAAGTGGTTGGTCGCATTAAGCAATGTAAGCAAGTGTTCACTAGGGATAGGAATAATCTTACGTCAGCCAAGTTTATGCAATTACCTTGTCTTATGAGAGCATCATTCATCATTTAGGCATACTTGGGAGAGTAGTCTAAAAACCAAATCTAAGTCTCGGAAGAGCGGATTGGGTCGCATAAGCAAGAATGGGGAAGTTAGGAATAAGCTCCGTTTTCTACTACACAGTGCATGCACCCTTTAAGTAGAATATGGTGGTTTGCGGTCTTCTTGCTTATGTGTGAGAGCATGTGAGCGAGCATATGGAGGTTAAGAAATAGGATTCTCAACACTATCGCATATACATCGCATGCGTCTACGTCAAGTGTGTATAGCATGATCACATAGCTTGTGTTGGCTGAGGTTGCCCTTGCGGTCAAGCTTAGTGTTGTAGTGAAGACACCCTCACCTTTTCATCTATTTTTCCATGCATTTTACTATGTGTTAACAGTTGCCATGTCTCTACCTCTCAATCATACTTCCAATGTTTTCTGTTAGTTGGGAGTAGAAGTAGTGCATAGCTTATCACCATCATCATTCTTTTATTTATTCACCACAAACACATTACCGCATACCATTTAGCTACAAATCCCTGAGTTCGACCTCGGATCACCCGAGAAACTTGCGTTCTCATTATACTTGGCGAGAGCGCAAGAAAACTTGTGATAGAAACGCATGGTCAATGCATATGAGATCAACACATACATTCCATTCCAACGCATGACCACCGACGCATGAGAACAAACGCATAATCTAAGACATGCATCGCATAATTGCGTTCACTAATTTACGTCACCACGTGGTAGGTGAAATGTCAACATCACCTTTTGATACTTCCAAGATATGCGTTCGTTCTTGTTTTCCGAAGTAACATCGCATTCCACCACCCTTGTGGAAATCCCTCTATTATGGTTATACTCTATAGCCGCAACCTCTATACGAAGGACGCATGCGGTTAATGGTTGCAACATCCATGCGTCGAATGTATGCAATCGCATATGCAGCGCCTCTGCAATGGCGAGATTCACTGTATGCGATCGTTTCCTGAGATAGCTACAAAAATAGACAATTGGATGCAAAGTAACACATAATTAGTGGGTTAGCCAAGATCTTCATTATTGATCGACGCAAGTTCACTTTCTCATGAATTCTTAGAATAATCGCCACATATTCTTCTTTTCAGTCCTCATAATTCTAAATAAAAAGCCTATAATAACGTACATTTCTGCCCATCATCACACCCCCAAACTTAGAATCATGTTTGTCCTCAAGCATGGATTATACTTAAGAAATTCATAATTCACCCTCTAGCTTTCCTTTGCGATGACCAGCCTCCTAGAATATAATTTACTCCTACCTCTAACCTTGGCAGCAACGCTCTCCTCAACTTCAGCTACTTCTTTAAAAAGTTCTTTTCTAAGCTTAATTTCGGCAAGCCTCTACTTGAAAACTTTTTACTCATTTCCAGCAACTTTGCTTTTAGCTTTTAACAATGTGTTCGTTTAAACCAATTCAAAGCTTTGCGATCTATTATTAGAATGCGGCATTGAACCTGGTTACGCTATTCATTTTGTCTTGTCCCCATAGGTGTCATGTGGGAAGCCAACCTTGGTTGTGTGCCATATTCAACTCAACTCTTGCCTTGGCTTAATTCGGGCTTGGGCCAGATAGAGGAGTTATGCATATGCGTTGATTCTGGCCACTTACTTTCGTTTTGGCTCACCTGCATGTGTGTCATGCGAAGTATCCAACTACAGGTAAGTGCCTTTCATAACTTAACTCTTATCAGCCTGAGTTTCCCCTTTGCGCTAACAATGGAGTTTTTATTCCTAATTTTTTTTTTGAATAGCATTGCAATGTGATAGACGCATTTTCTGGGACCACTGTTGATAACGGGCAGAAATGCACATTATCATAGTACTAAGTTCTTAAACAATATTAGATTGCATTGATGAAATATATTAAATTGCGTCCATTAAGCATAAATTCTATAATATGGTGGTCACATGCGTCCAACGCATTAGAGCAGTTGATCTTTACATTTTTGTGCAGAATATGCGTTAACGCAATGTAGAGATTGCGATCATAGGAATACTTTGGTCGAGCGCAACTTCACCGCAAGACTTTGCGTTGATCATGCTCGCAAACATTCACCCAAGAAGAATCACCACAACTTGGTCAGTGTAACATGGTGGGCGCATCCGGGTGAAAGGACAATTAAGAGCGATGGAATAGAAAATTAACGGGAGTCGGATCTAAATTAAGTTGATAGCCGATAATGGTCACGAAGTACATTCAGCTTTATCGGTGAAAATTATCCGGCGCAATAGTCAGGAATTAAAGTTGTCCCATCTGTACAACTGGGAGAGAGAAGCCGCCTTTCACCATGGAAACTCTATAAATACCAAGCGCATTCTTCAGAGAACGTGTTAAGCAGTCGATTACTTCATCACTTTACAAGTTCATGTCTCTGTCCATAGTCTTATTTTATGTTAAGGCAGACGCGAGGAAGAAGGTATGCCAATAGATCGTTCCGGCAAGCTTAGGAAAGCATCGGAAGCTCCAAGATAGAGAGAGGGTCGATGCCTGCGAAAGCGGGAATATTTGTAGATCAGAATAGAGATTCAGTGTAAAAAGCCTCGGTCAGCAAAGAATTGCTACCAGGCTCTCTACCTTTATTTTCCATTATCATTTGTACTCAACTCAGTTATAAGAATGGAATGTCTTTCTCTATATTTGTTCACTCTTTGTAATTCACGCACGAGTAGCTAGATTAGTTTAATAGGTTGAGAAGCATTTAGCTAGCACAACTAGGGAATCTTCATTGTTTACGATTATCTTGTTTATGTATGCTTCATTCGTCTATTAGAGATACTCAGAAGGGTAGTCTAAGGGTAGTATCTAGACTTGGGAAGGTCAGGTCATAATCTAGGTTTGGAAGAACCAGATTAGAACGCATAAACGAGAGATAGGCGCTTAGGAATGAGCACTATTTGTTATTAACGCATCGCATGCATCTTAGCAATAAGATATGATTGTATACAGTCACCTTGCTTTCATGCATTTTGCATCAACACATAGGATAAGAGTAGAGACTTAGGGATAAGCTCTATGGACATTTTGCATTCAACACATGTGTCCTAGAATTAAGAGCATCGCATTTACCGTGGGAAATGACTTGCTGTGCATGTTGTAACATGATTGCAAAGTTTGACGCATTCTCGAGTAACGCTAGCTCAAGATCTTTTCAACCCGTTCATCGCATACTCATTGTATCTATCAATGCAACTCTCTTTCTCAAATCCGCCGCCTTTATTTACTTCTTTTTCATCAACGCAACAACACACCTACACATTATTTATTTACTTGGTTACCACAAAGTTTTCATAAACATTATCAATGCAACTATTTTCACAAATCCCTGTGTTCGACCCTGGACTTACCAGGAAACTCAGAGGAATTTACACTTGAATTCTGCTAGGGAAACTTGAGTGCACAACGCAATCCATCAATGTATATCATCCATCTTTTTACTTAATAAAAATAACACATCAAGTTTTTGGCGTTGTTGCCAGGGACTTCGGCAAAGTAGTTGTTAATGATAATTTTTGTGATTTCTTTACAGAACTCTCAATCTCTGGTGAACTACGACCCGGAGATTGAGAGAACATTTTGAAGGAGACTACGAGACTGCCAACAGCAACCACAATCCAATAAAGAAGAGATGGCAGAGCAGCATGGAGGTGGAGCACCAAATGATAATAATGTCATGGCGAATCCGATTCTGTTGGCAAACGATTGCAACAAGCCCATTAGGGACTATGCATCATCGAACCTCCAGATTTCTCTTTGGGAATCATGAGGCCTGCCCTCGACGGAAGTAGATTCGAGATGAAACCGGTGATGCTGCAGATGATCCAGACTACAGGTCAATTTGGAGGAAGGCGTGGCGAGGATCTGCACGCCCACCTCCGAAGTTTTATTGAAATCTGCAATACTTTTGTGTTCCCAAACATCTCTGCTGAAGAAGTTAGACTAACGTTGTTCCCATTTTCTCTCTGTTATCAGGCTAGGAAGTGGGCTTATTCGCTCGAACCAGGAGAGATTACTTCTTGGGAGTAGGTAGTGGAGAAATTCATGAAAAAGTATTTTCCACCTACCGAGAACGCAAGACAAAGAAAGCTTATTACAAATTTTGAACAAGATATGGACGAATCACTCAGTGATGCTTGGGCGAGGTTTAAAAGGTTGGTCTGAGATTGTCCGCATAATGGGCTACCAGACTGCCTTCAAATGGAAATTTTCTATCACGGTTTGAATCCTGCTTCGCAGACCGCTACCAATGCGATAGCCGCTGGTGGTCTGCTTGATAAAACTTACGAGGAGGCAAAGAATATTCTGGACCGCATCTCTAAGAACCATAAAGACTGGAGGGAGAGTGACCAGAGATTGAGACTCAAAGATTCCGACGCAAATAATGGTGCCATTATTTCGTTACAAAACTAAATGACCACAATGATGAATTTGATTCAAGGAATGACAATCAGCAGCCCAACACCGCAAGATGGGCAAATTAATGCAATAAGTCAAAACACCATAAGGTATGCTACTTGCGATGATGGGCATGCGATGGAAGATTGCCCGCAAAATCCACAGTCTGTATATTTTGTAAAGAATAATCCCTTTTCAAATACTTATAACCCCGGGTGGAGAAACCACCCCAATTTTGCTAAATTTTCAATCTGTGGCGCAAAAAGTAGGGCCACCAGGATTCTTCCAACGCAACAACGGTTAGTAGAGCAACCAAGCAAGTAGCTCGCAACAACCAACACAATCTTCTTCTCTAGGGAGCCTATTGAAGCAATATATAGAGAAAAACGAGACAGTGCTTCAAAGTCAAGCTACATCCATCCGCAACCTCGAATTGCAAATGGGCCAGATTGCGAATGAGCTGAAGAATCGACACCAAGGGGCGTTGCCAAGTTCTACCGAGCTTCCACGCAACCCAAGGGGATCAGGTAAGGAGCAATGTCAGGTTGTGACATTGCGCAGTGGAAAGACTGTGGAGGGAGAAAAGAAGGATTAGAGTAGAGCAACTTCCATCGCAATTTAGCCTGAGATTGCGGTAATGTAGGAAGAGGAAAGAGAAAATGAAGTAGTAGAACCTAAGATTGCGTCAACCTCAAAGTCAAATGAAACAGGAACCGTGAAATTCCAGTTACCACCTTTCCCTCAGAGGCTAAGAAAGAAGAAAAACAAAGAGGTATAGTACCAACGCTTTTTATCCATGTTAAAGCAATTACATGTTAACATTCCTTTCAATGAAGCAATTGAGGAAATGTCTGCCTATGCCAAGTTTCTGAAGGACATGGTAACTAAGCAAAGAGGCACTGGAAAATTTGCCATGGTGGATTAACGCAAAGTTCCAAATCAATTATTCCACCAAAGATGAGCAATCCTAGGAGCTTCACTATTCCTTGCTCCATAGGAGAACTCTATATTAGGCAAGCCCTGTGTGACCTGGGAACCAGCATAAATTTGATGCCGCTATCAATCTTTAGACAATTAAATGTGGGGAAACTCATGCCTGTTGACATGAAATTTGATGATGCAATGATATGCGATACTACTTTTAGATGTATGCATTATTAATGGAATGCTTATAGTATGTTATGCGTTGTCATAAGTTTCCTTGCGTTGAAACCAAGTATAATTTCACCGCAAGTTTCTCAGAATGAACCAAGGTCGAACACAGGGATTGCGTAGTTAATGTGTTACATTCGTGATATATGCGACCGGGAGTTTTTCAATTAATAAAAGATTGGTTTATACAGGTATTTAAAATTGCGGTAAAGTAAAGTTCCGGTAATAAAATAAAATGCGATAAATGTAAACCTAAGCTATTACGATACAAGATACAGGATACTAATACATGATACTGAGATTGAGACTGACTGTGAAGATTATACAAAGGGTCGTGGTATGCGGTGGCAAGTCTTTATGTATGAAACAGAGATAGAAAGGATAATTAATATAAACATCGCAAGTTCATTAATTGCGTCAAAAATATAACTACGGTTCCACTTTCCCTTGGCGTACACCTCTCGGTGATCGGCCGTGTTCCCACATCTTTGTGGTGAAACAGGGATGAACGTAATGAACGCATGGTTGCTTCCATCTCTGGAAGTACTTCTCGCTTTAGTTAACCCATTTTTCTAACCTTCTCTCAACAGGCAGAATGACATCTTCACTTCTGCTCTCACAGGTGAAGATGTCGTCTAGCATGCTTTAGCTAAACATATTTATTTCCTTAGCACATATTAATTTACTTGTTTAATTCATTCTAATTACCAAGGGATTAAGAAAACATCATGAAGAAACCGATTAATGGAGGAACGGAAATAGACAGAAAGATAGAGATGAAAATGATCATGACATTCAATACTAATATTTAGCGTCTGATACATGGTGTGAATGGTAGAGATTAAGAAGATGAATACAATTGATGATAAGAGATAGAAACAAATACAGAAAAGTGCCAATGTCTTGACACAGATCTAGACGGTGGATGTGCTTACCGGCGAATGGAGTGAATGGAAGGAAGAGCTTCCCTCTCAGGCTTGCTCGTCTGGTAGGAGTGACCTTGGTACAGAGCTTCACGATGGGGATTGAAAGGATTTTCCCTGAGACTCACCTCTCAGCCTTGTCTCTTAAATCGTCCCGGATCTTCTCCGATCAGCACTCAGACCAATATTTCTCTCAATATACAAATATCAAAATATGCTCGTATCAAGTATATTTTCTCATAAAATTTTAGAGGCTATTTATAGGTTCAGCTTTGACTCTCTGACTCGTGGACCCCACTTTATTGTTATGGCAATTCCGGAAATGGTGGAATGAATATTTTTTCTATTACGCGATCAATCCCATAAAAAATGCACAACGGTTAACTGTACACGTGTCTGGATCCTCCGCAATTGCGTTGCTCTTTTGCATCGTCGATCGTTTGCCCGCATGCGATGTTGTTTTTTATTACTGCATGCGGTTGAAGTTGTGTTGATCACTTAGCTCTTGATCGATTGTCGCATGCACCGTCATTGCATTGATCGTCTATTCATTTCTGAATGATGGGCGCAATGTGAGGTAGATGCGTTGATCTTTTTCTCTTGAGCCATGAATGCATGCGGTAACTTGATTTCCTGCAAAACAGACTTGAAATATTCTTTTCTACCATCGCAATGGTGTCAGTGGGTGTATTGACGACAATTTATAATTCTTGCATTTCTTAACTAATTTCTTTTGGCCACAATATCTAAATAAAGTAGTATAAATAACTTGTATTTCTACAAGTTATCAGTGCCCAGATCAGTGACTCTCTAATTGGCTGACAGATCTCTGGTTCACCCAGAAGGTAAGGTGAAGGATGTGCTGATCACAATTGATAAATTTATTTTGCTAGCTGACTTCATCATTCTAGACTATGAGGCCGTCAAAGTTGTGCCCATCATTTTGGGGCGACCTTTCTTATCAACGGATCGTGCTCAAATTTATGTGCACAAGGGAGAAATCACTTTGAGCATAAATGGACAGAAGCTCAAATTTAACATAATTTATGCCATGAAATTCCCGAATGAGGAAGACCTACAAGATTCTGACGATGACTTGAATTTGATTGAAGAAGAAAAGTCTGATGAAGAGTGTGAAGAAGAGGATGCCAATGCATCCGTAGCTGCCTACAATGCGATCATAGGAAAAACAAACAAAGAAGAAGAAATGATTGCAACAAGAAGAAGAGCCAAAAGAAGATTGAAAAACAACGCAACCTTCCCTCATGGAACCACCAACACTTGAACTGAAGACCCTACCAACACATTTGAAGTACGCATTTCTGGGGCAGAATGAGAAGCTACCAGTGATAATTTCCTCTGCGCTCAACGAAGATCTAGAGAATGCAGTGATGAGCATTCTCAAGAAACATGTGCGAGCAATCGGTTGGATGCTCGCTGACATCAGAGGAATTAGCCCCACGTACTGCATGCACCACATTCGTCTTGAGGACGACCACAAAGAAACTATTGAAAATCAATATAGACTTAACCCTACGATGAAGGAGGTCGTCAAAAAGGAGATTATCAAATGGCTGGATGCGGGCATTATCTATCCCATTGCAGATAGCACATGGGTTAGCCCTGTGCAATATATGCCAAAGAAGGGCGGAATGACGGTAGTCCCCAGTGAGAACAATGAATTAATACCGTAAAGAACCATCACAGGATGGCGCATATGTATGGACTACCGTAAATTGAATGCGGCCACAAAGAAAGATCACTTCCCTCTGCAATTCATTAATCAAATGCTAGACAGACTAAAAGGGAATTATTTTTACTGCTTCTTGGATGGATATGCTAGGTACAATCAAATCATGATAGCTCCCGAAGACCAAGACAAGACTACATTCACCTACCCATATGGGACATTCGCTTTTTGTTGCATGTCGTTTGGTCTCTGCAATGCGCCGAGCATGTTCCAGAGGTGCATGATGGCGATCTTTTCAGATTTTCTTGAAGACTCAGTGGAAATATTTATGGATGACTTCTCCGTTTATGGGAACACTTATGAAGTCTGCCTGGCCAATTTGGAGAAAATTCTGAAAAGATGTGAAGCTGTCTCTTATACACATCTAGATGTGTATAAGAGACAGGTTCATAGGTGCATGATGGCGATCTTTTCAGATTTTCTTGAAGACTCAGTGGAAATATTTATGGATGACTTCTCCGTTTATGGGAACACTTATGAAGTCTGCCTGGCCAATTTGGAGAAAATTCTGAAAAGATGTGAAGAGACGAACCTGGTGCTTAACTGGGAAAAATGTCACTTCATGGTGAAAGAGGGTATAGTGTTGGGACACAAGGTCTCCCGAGAAGGGTTGGAGGTGGACAAAGCAAAGATCGACGCGATTGAAAAGCTTCCACCCCCAACCAGCGTGAAGGTTGTGCGAAGCTTCTTGGGGCACGTTGGATTTTACAGACAATTCGTCAAGGACTTTTCTAAAATAGCACGACTACTAAGTGCGTTGTTAGAGGCAGAAGGTTTGAATTTGACAATAATTGCCTCAACGCATTCCAAGTTTTAAAAGATGCACTGATTACTGCGCCCGTCTTGATTGCGTCGGATTGGACACTGTCATTCGAAATCATGTGCGACGCAAGCAGGTATGCGATGGGAGCCGTATTAGCGCAAAAGAAGAAAACTATTTTGCACCCCATCGCATATGCGAGTAAAACTCTGAACCCTACTCAAATCAATTATACCACCACGGAAAAAGAACTTCTGGCTGTGATTTTTGCGTTGGAAAAATTCCGGGCATATCTATTGGGAACCAAGGTACTCATTCACACTGATCACTCGGCAATCAAATATTTGATGACAAAGAAGGACGCAAAGCCGAGACTGATCACTCGGCAATGACCAAGAATTTGATATTGAAATAATTGATCGGAAGGGGACAAAGAATCAAGTTGCGGATCACTTGTCTAGATTGGAAAATCCTGCAGTTGACCGCAATGAATCTGAGGTGAGTGTCGTGTTCCCAGAAAAGCAGCTGTTCCACATAGAAGAATTGCCCTGGTATGCGGACATCGTTAATTATTTGGTTTGTGAACAATTCCCTAAAGATTACACCTACCATCAATATAGGAAGCTCAAGCATGAATGAAAACACTATTATTGGGATGAGTCGAATCTGTATAGAAGAGATGCAGACCAAATCATTCGATTATGCGTACCAAATGCTGCTCAACAATGCATATTGTCACAGTGCCACGATTCGCCATATGGAGGGCGCTTTGGAGGCAACACACTGCAGCAAAAGTTTTGCAAAGTGGATTCTTTTGGCCTTCATTATTTAAAGATGTTGCTGACTACGCAATGAAATGTGATCGGTGTCAACGCATCGGCAACATTTCATGGAAGAATGCAATGCCAATGAATACTATCTTGGAGCTGGAATTATTTAACGTCCGGGGGATTGATTTCATGGGACCATTCCCTCCTTCACATGGCAAGCATTATATCTTATTGGCCATCGATTACGTTTCCATGTGGGTAGAGGCAATTGCATGCCCCGCAAGTGATGCGGCGGTAGTCTCCCAGTTCCTCAAGAAAAATATCTCCACTCATTTTGGTACTCCCCGTGCCATCATAAGTGATGAAGGATCACACTTTGTCAACCACAATATAAAGGAGTTGCTGCGTAAATACAATATCCTCCACAAGGTGGCCACCGCATACCATCTGCAAACAAATGGCCAGGCTGAAGTGTCCAATCTTGAAATTAAGTTGATATTTTAGAAGGTGGTAAAACCTTTGCAGAAAGATTGGATGATGAAGCTTGATGATGCATTGTGGGCATACCGGACCGCATTTAAAACGTTAATAGGTATGTCCCCCTATGCATTGGTATTTGGCAAGGTGTGTCATTTGCCTTTGGAGTTGGAGTATAAAGCATTGTAGGTGGTCAAGAAACTGAATTTTGATTTGAAGAAAGCAGGGGAAGCATGAAAACTGCAGTTGGTCGAACTAGAAAAATGGAGGGTCAACGCATATGAGAATGCAAAGATTTATAAAGAGCGCACCAAGCGCTGGCATGATAAACGCATATGCGCTAGAAACTTCCAAGTCGGGCAAAAGGTCTTACTCTTCAATTCGAGATTGTGGCTCTTCATGGGAAAATTAAAATCGTGCTGGTCTAGTCCCTTCATCATCAAAGAAATATTTCCACATGGTGCGGTGGAACTGATCACCAAGGATGGCAGTCAAACATTTAAAGTTAAAGGACAACAGATAAAGGCATATTGCGGAGGAGATTTCCAGCCAGAAACAGTCTCTAAAAAGTTGAAAAACCTGGACTATCCCTTACTCAACTCTTGAACATTTAACTCTTCGTCAATTTACTATTATCAGAATTTCACTTATTTTTCTTAAAAAAAAAAACAAAAACTTGTTGTTTTCTTTTAAAATCATTTGACACTCTCTTTGTCTGTTTACAAGGATTGAGGCACAGGATTGCGAAGAAGCAAATGATCTCATTCCATCACCGCAATCCAAAGAAGCAAAGATCGCCGTAAGGATGGATGCATCAATACACAATGCGGACGACAGCGCAAAATTTGGGGATGTACTCTTCCTTATCTTTATTTCAAATTTTGCACTATCACATTGCATTTTACATTTTATCACCGTAACCTCCTTAATTACCGTAATCATTTGACAAGGATAAATTTAGTAGTTCACCACATGTTGTCCTTTGCCAAGTATGATTTCAATGATGAAAAATATACTTCTATCTCTTTCGTATATACTAGAGTCAACTTAAATCTTAAGATAGTCACCTCATGAAATATTTCTAGAAGTTAAGGGTTTGCTAGCTTTATTTCAAACTCCCTTTACAACGCATTCTATGACCATCGCATGACTTATTTTAATTTCTTTTGGAAATGAGGACATTGTCGTATTTTAAATTTGGGGATGAGGTATTTTATTTTCGACCTTGCTATTAAATATATATATATATATATGTATGTATGTTTATAATATCTATATTTTTTAAAATAACGCCTCCACTATCAACGCAATGGAAAACCCATGTTGATAAGAGTTAAGTTGTGAAAGGCACTTACCCGTCGATGGATGACCGCATGACACACGTGGGGGCAAGCCAAAATGAAGGCAAGGCACTCGGATCAGCGCAAGGTCAGAAAAAAATAGCAATAAAGAATTTTTTTTATGCAAGGATAAATCATTTGACACCCTGGAGGAAAATTTTCTTTTTGAAATAAATCATGCGATGTTCTGAAATTTAGTAAAGTTCTTTTGAAAGTTAAGCTTGCAATTCCTAAGTCTTATAAATATTTTAAGAAGAGACTTGAATAAGACTTAAGAAAATTCTGGTATATAGGATTTGAATAAAGTATCCTTGAGAAATCTTGGGAAGAAAACTTTGTAGTTAACTTGCTAAAGGAATCTTTAGCTTGTGCTTGAAGACAACCATTGTTTAAATTTGGGGGTGTGATAACGGGCAGAAATGCACGTTATCATAGTACTAAGTTCTTAAACAATGTTGGATTGCGTTGATGAAATATGTTAAATTGCGTCCATTAAGCATAAATTTTATAATATTGCGGTCGCATGCGTCCAACGCATTAGAGCAGTTGATCTTTACTTTTTTGTGTAGAATATGCGTTAACGCAATGCAAAGATTGTGATCATTGGAATACATTGGTCGAGCGCAACTTCACCACAAGAAGAATCACCGCAACTTGATCAGTGCAACATGGTGGGCGCATCTGGGTGAAAGGACAATTAAGAGCGATGGGACAGAAAGCTGACGACAGTCGGATCCAAATTAAGTTGACAGCCGATAACGGTCACGAAGTACATTTAGCTTTATCGATGACAACTATCCGGCGCATCAGTCAGGAATTAAAGTTGTTCCATCTGTACAACCGGGAGAGAGAAGCCACCTTTCACCATGGAAACTCTATAAATACCAAGTGCATTCTTAAGAGAAGGGGTTAAGCAGTCGATTACTTCATCACTTTACAAGTTCACGTCTCTGTCCATAGTTTTCTTTCATTTTAAGGTGGATGCGAGGAAGAAGGTGTGCCGATAGATCGTTTCGACAAGCTTGGGAAAGCACCGGAAGCTCCAAGACAGAGAAAGGGCCGACGCCTGTGAAAGTGGGAATATTTGTAGATCAGAATAGAGATTCAGTGTAAAAAGCCTCGGTCTGCAAGGAATTGCTACCAGGCTCTCTACCTTTATTTTCCATTATCATTTGTACTCAACTTAGTTATAAGAATGGAGTGTCTTTCTCTATATCTGTTCACTCTCTGTACTTCACGCATGAGTAGCTAAATTAGTTGAATAGGTCGAGAAGCATTTAGCTAGCACAACTAGGGAATCTTCATTCTTTACAATTATCTTGTTTATGTATGCTTCATTTGTCTATTAGAGATACTCGGGAGGGTAATCTAAGGGCAGGATCTAGACTTGGGAAGGTCAAGTCAGAATCTAGGTTTGAAAGAATCAGATTAGAACGCATAAACGAGAGATAGTTGCTTAGGAATGAGCACTATTTGTTATTAACGCATCGCATGCATCTTAGCAATAAGATATGATTGTATGCGATCACCTTGCTTTCATGCATTTTGCATCAATGCATAGGACAAGAGTAGAGACTTAGGGATAAGCTCTATGGACATTTTGCATTCAACACATGCGTCCTAGACTTAGGAGCATCGCATTTACAATGGGAAATGACTTGTTGTGCATGGTTGTAACATGATCACAAAGTTTGACGCATTCCCGAGTAACGCTAGCTAAAGATCTTCTCAACCCGTTCATCGCATACTCATTGCTTCTATCAATGCAACTCTCTTTCTCAAATTCGCCGCCTTTATTTACTTCTTTTTCATCAACGCAACAACACACCCACAAGTTATTTATTTACTTGGTTACCACAAAGTTTTCATAAACATTATCAACATAACTATTTTCACAAGTCCCTGTGTTCGACCCTTGACTTACCAGGAAACTCAGAGGAATTTACACTTGAATTTCACTGGGGAAACTTAAATGCACAATGCAATCCATCAACGCATATCATCCATCTTTTCACTTAATAAAAATAATGCATCAACTGCCACCCCCAAACTTAGAGAGCAGCAGCGCTCTTGCCGAAAAGCTAAAGACAAACTCATCAGGAATGCGGTAACAAATGTTTGAGAAGAGGTTTACACATAACAAAACTTAAACTGTCAAACTTTGAAGAAGCTATTAAAAGCAAGGTGAGCCTTGCAATTCTTAGTTAGCTGATGTAGTGAATTATATGTACCATCATAGATGCAACGCAAAGGTAGGTAAGCAGACAAAAGAGAATTTCAAAAGGATAATGCATACAAGATAACAAGAAAAGAACTTTTGAGTAGAATAACATCTGCGACCATGCTTTAGAATTCATGCGGTCGAAGCCATGTGTTGAATAATGGAGAGGATTCTTTCGTTGTAACTACGCACCGAGGAGAATTATTGTCGCACTTACAAGGAGCGAATGCACCATATCCAAGAAAGCAACTACATATCCAAAATAACAATAAAAATAAACTAACTAGGAAAGCAAAGTAAAGATAAGAGTAGAAGACTTCCCTGGAGAAATTGGAGTGAGGCCACCGCAAGGAGTCTTTTATGCAGGATATTGATCTCAACTGCTTAGGTCAAGAGGCTCACCCTAACCATTGGAACTTTCGGCAATTATTGGGAGCATGTTGGCCGTCACGCGCTTATAACTGCTTTCAGCTCATGTGACTGATTGTCTTTCTATCTTGGGGTTAATACTGGTTTTCGATGCATCGCCTACACTTCAAATATTATTTGCAACTTGGTCGTACAAGCTACAATACTCCCAAGGTAAAAAGGGTGCCTCCGAAACACAAAACTCAACAAACTATTAACTTCCAAGTCCTCGGCAACGGCGCCAAAAACTTGATGGGTGGAAAAATAGAGGTAAATAAATATGCGTTCATCGTTTGCTCTCCATGCGTCGCTGATCATGTGTTGGACTAAGGGATATGCAATATAAGTTTGATGGCCATGTGTTCCTGCCACAAGTTTTCTTGCTCTCTCGCCAAGTATAACGAGATCGCAAGTTTCTCGGGTGATCCGAGGTCGAACTCAGGGACTTGTAGCTAAATGTTATGAAATAAAGTGTTTGCGGCGAAGAATAAAAGAATTTGAAAGTTATGGGCTATGCACTACTCTTACTCCTAACTAACATATTAAGTAGTGGAAGTATGACTATAAGAGATAGAGACACGACAACTGTTAATGCGTAATAAAAGGTATGGGAAAATAGATAAAATGGCGGGGATGACTTCACCGCATCGCTAAGCTTGATCGCAAAGGTAACCCCAGCCAGCGCAAGCTATGCGATTATGCTACACACACTTGACAAAAACGCATGCGATGTATATGCGATAGTGTCGAGAGGCCTTATGTTAAGTCTCTATTCTTGCTCACGTGCTCTCACACATAAATAAGATGACCACATACCATCGTATCCTACTTCTAGATGCATGCGATGTGACCGCAATCCTACTTCTGGATGCATGCGATGTGACCGCATACTTTCATATCCTATCTGTAGGGAGCATACACTGTGTAATAGTAAATAGAGCTTATCTCTAAGCCTCTATTCTTGCCTATGCGATCCAATCTGACTCCCTCAAGCCTAGATTTGGTTTTTAGACTACTCTCTCAAGTATGCTTAAATGATGAATGATGCACTCATAAGACAAGGTAATCACATAAACATGGTTGACATAAGATTATTCTTATCTCTAGGAACACTGCTTATTTTGCTTAATGCGTTCCACCACTTACCCTCCTGAGCAGTTAGCTACCACTGAACAGCTCATATACAAGCGTTGCTATAGCATCACACTAATCAAATAGGATTTTCTCACGACACCGTGCAATGCACACCTCTCGATGGTCTGCTACATACTTCATATGTTTATGCCGCATGATTAAGTATGCGATACTCTAGCAATCTTACTTAGTCTTTGCGATGAAAGTAAAGGATGATAAGGAAATGAAGATGGAATCGAAGGAAATAGAGAAATGCATTGATCACAAAATATATTAATCTCTTAAGCCACAATGTAATACAATATCTTACGTCCATCAGATGTGTGTCAAGGCTACCAGTGGTGCCATGGATAGGTGGTGGAGTAGTCTCTCTCGAGATCTATCTTCGGCGGGGCTCCGGTCGTCACTTAAAATGGTAGAAGGAATGAAAAACTCTCAAGAATATCTTCTCATGCTTTCGTCTGGATCACAAGGATCTGCCCAAAGGAGGAAAACCCCAGATGATTTCAAGTTAGGCTCAAAGGCCTCTATTTATAGAGCTTGATCGCCAATTGCACTAATGGTCCTCTAAATTTCTATTGCTAATGGTGTGATGGACCTTCTCTGAACTCTGCTGCTAACGGCATGGTAGGTGAAATGTCAACATCACCTTTTGATACTTCTAAGATATGCGTCCGTGCTTGGTTTCTGAAGTATCATTGCATTCCACCACCCTTGCGGTCATCCCTCTATTATGGTTATACTCTGTAGCCGCCACCTCTATGTGATGGACACATGCGGTTAATGGCCGCAACATCCATGCGTCGAACGTATGCGATCGCGTATGCGACACCTCTGCGAAGGCGAGATTCACTGCATGCAATCGTTTCCTGCGATAGGTACAAAAATAGACAATTGGACACAAAATAACGCATAATTAGTGGGTTAGTAGAGATCTTCATTGTTAATCGATGCAAGCTCACTTTCTCATGAATTCTTAGAATAATCGCCGCATATTCTTCTTATCAGCCCTCGTAATTCTAAATAAAAGGCCTATAACAACGTAAATTTTTGCCCATCATCAGTGAGGCAAATGTTGTCTCATCCTCTAAAAAGTTCTATCGAGATTCGACCTCAGGAACAAAGTCTACACCTTCAAGTTCTAACTTTAAAAAGGGGAAGAAGAAGAAGAAGGGTGGTAAAAGAAAAAGGGAATGCGTCTACTAACTCGCCACCTGTCGCCCAGAAGAAGCGTCCACCACCAGTTGAAAAAGGAAAATGTTTCCCCTATAACCAGGATGGACACTAGAAGAGGAATTGTCCTCGTTATCTGAAGGAAAAGAAGGCTGCCAAGACAGACAAAGATAAATATGATTTACTTGTATTAGAAACTTGTTTAGTGGAGAATGATGATTCTGCTTGGATAGTAGATTCAGGCACAACTAATCATGTATGTTCTTCTTTTCAAGGGATTAGATCCTGGCAACAGTTGGAGGCTGGTGAGAAGACGTTGCGAGTAGGCACCGAGCACGTCATCTCAGCTGTGGCAGTGGGAGACATCCAGTTTACTTTACAGAATAGGTTTCTTATATTAAAAGATGTCTTTGTAGTTCCTGAACTAAAAAAGAACCTTATATCTGTAATGTGTCTGTTACAATACAATTACACTATTTCTTTTAAAATAAATAAAACGTTTATTCGTAAGGATGGTGTTGAAATTTGTACAGCTAAACTAGAAAATAACTTGTATGTGCTAAGACCTTTAGCCTTAAGTTCCCTCCATAACATAGAGATGTTTAAATCTGCCGTAATTCAATCTAAATGCCAACGAGTTTCTCCAAAATAAAATGTATGACTTTGGCACCTTCGATTAGGGCACATCAATCTCAGTAGAATTGAGAGATTGGTGAAGAATGACCTTCTAAGCGAGTGAGAGAAAAATTCTTTACCAGTGTGCGAATCTTGCCTTGAAGGTAAGATGACTAAACGACCTTTTACTGGAAATGGTTATCGAGCCAAAGAGCCTCTTGAATTAGTACATTCTGACCTTTGTGGTCCTATGAATGTGCGAGCTTGAGGAGGCTATGAGTACTTTATTAGTTTTATTGATGATTACTCGAGATATGGGTATGTCTATCTGATGGAACGAAAATCTGAATCTTTTGAAAAGTTCAAATTATTTAAGGCCGAAGTTGAGAATGCTTTGGATAGACGCATAAAAACACTTCGATCAGATCGAGGTGGAGAGTTTTTGGATTCTGATTTCCAGGACTATTTATTAGAACATGGAATCGTTTCCCAACTCTCGGCACCGAGTACTGATGACATGCAGAAATGCATGTCATCTTAGGCCTTTTATTTAGAATTATGAGGGCCGATAAGCATAATATGGGGCAATTATGTTAGGAATTCATGAGAAAATGATCTTGCGTTGTTCAGCATTAAGAATCTCGACTAACCCATTATTATGCGTTATTATGCGTTCAATGTTTTGTTTTTGTAACTAACATAGGAAGTGGACGCAAATGTGGAAGCCAGACTACCGCATAGAAGATCAAATGTGGAGAAATTCTCCATCGCAAAGGCGAACGTGTTCGATCAACGCATGAGTGTTGCAGTAATCACCCGCATGCTTCCATCGCATGGGAGTTGCGCTCATTCAAGCAATTGCGGGTTCATCATGTAGAGTTGTGTATTAAGCGAATGCGATTTCACTGTATGATTGCGGCTACACGAATCATCAAAGGATCAATGCAAGGTTGGTGGAATGAACGCATCGACGTACATCTCAAGAAAATCAAAAGTTGATGTTGACATTTCACCTACCATGTCGTTAGCAGCAGGGATTCAAAAGGACTAAACGTGTTGTGAATGTCAGAATTAGAGCAATCCATTAATGTTGTCGGTGATCCTAGCTCTATATAAAGAAGCCGATGAGCAGAATTCCAATTGATCAAGATATCCCTGAAAACCCAGGTTTATCCCTGCGATCCAGAAAATGCTATGAGAAGAAGCTTGAAGTTCTTCACCTCCTTCATCCATTCCAAGTGACGACCGAAGCCTTCAACCGGAGTTAGATCTCGAGAGAGTTAGCTCTTCCGCCCACCATGCCACCACCGGCAGCCTTGACGCATATCCCACTGAAGCAAGTCTTGCTTCCAGCCGGTCAATTTCATTTTCTCTTTTTTTTCTTATATTGTTTGTATTACATTTTGTATTAAGGAATTAATACATGATGTGTTCAATGCATTTTTGTCTGTTTCCTTCAACTCCATTTCCATCGTCTTTACTTAGCATCTTTAACTTTCATTGCATCACTTAGTGAGATTGCTAGAGTATCGCATACTTAGTCATGTGGTTTAGGGATATGAAGCATGTAACAAACCACCGAGAGGTGTGCATTGCGTGAGTGTGTGAGTAAACCTTATTTATTTAGTGTGAAGCTGTAGCAATGCCTGTCTATAGGCAGACGCAATGTTTGTCTATGAGTAAAGTCAGCAACAACTAATTGGCCGACAGGGTAAGTGGTTGCATTAAATAATGTAAGTTATTGTTCACTAGAGATAGGAATAATCTTATGTCGGAAAAGTTCATGCGGTTACCTTGTCTTATGAGCGCATCATTCATCATTTAAGCATACTTGAGAGGGTAGTCTAAAACCCAAATCTAAGACTCGAAAGAGCGGATTGGAACACATAGGCAAGAATGGGGAACTTAAAGATAAGCTTAGTTTTCTTTCACACAGCGTATGCACCCTACGGATAGGATATTGCATGCGTCCAGGAAGTAGGATACGGTGGTATGTGGCTAGCACACTCATGCGGCGAGAGCATGTGAGCGGGTTATGGAGGTTTAGGCAGGCATAGGCTTCCTGGCAATATTGTAGATACATCGCATACGTCCTAAAGTTAGGCTCAAGTGTGTGTAGCATGATCGCATGGCTTGCGTTGACTAAGGTTGCCCTTGCGGTCACTCTTAAGGGTTGCAATGAAGACATCTCCACATTTTATCTATTTTTCCATTCATTTGTTTCATGTCAAGAGTTGTCGTGTATCTACCTCTCTTTCATATTCTCATTGCGTTGTCTGTTACTTAGGAGTAGGAGTAGTGTCAACTTAACAACCCCTCCACCATTCTTTTATTTAACCAATGCATGCATATTACCACATTCATCCAACTACAAGTCCCTAAGTTCGACCTTGGATCACTTGAGAAACTTGCGTTCGCTTTATACTTGGCATAAGCGCAAGAAAACTTGTGACAGGACGCATGACCATCGGCGCATGCAATCAACGCATACCTTAAGAACATGCATCGCATACTGCGTCCACGGAATTTTAGTTGTCGAGTAATTGACTTTTAATTTCCCATCATCAAGTTTTTTTTTTTTTTGTGGGCACTTACCTGTAGTTGGATGTCCACATGACACACGTGGGGGCAAGCCAAAACGAAAGTAAGTTACCAGGATCAATGCATAAATAAATGACCGCAACTCCGCTGCCAAGTAGGTATGAGTTTAGTCTAAGGAAGAGCGCCTTGCTCGTAGTTGGATGTCCGCATGACACACATGGGGGTAAGCCAAAATGAATGTGAGGCAGTTAGATCAGTGCAAGGTCAGAAGAAAATAATAATGTCAAAAATATGTAAGGATAAAAATCATTTGATAACACAGGGAAAAAAGTTTTTTTGAAATAAATTATGCGATGTCCTGGAATCTAGTAAAGTCCTTTTGAAGGTTAAACTTGCAGTCCCTAGGTCTTAGAAATATTTTAAGAAGATACTTGAATAAGAATTAAGGAAATTTTGGTGTATAGGATTTGAATGAAGTATCCTTGAGAAATCTAGGAAAAGAGATTTGCGATCAACTTTCTAAAGGAAATATTTAGCTTATGTTTGAGGACAAGCATTGTTTAAATTTGGGGGTATGATAACAAGCAGAAATGCACGTTATTACAGTGCTAAGTTCTTAAACAATGTTGGCTGGCGTTGATAAAATATATAAGATTGCGTCCAAAAAGCATTAAGTTCATAACATTGCGGTCGCATGCGTTCATCGCATAGAAACAGTTAAGTTTTGTATTTTTATGCAGGATATGCGTTGACGCAAGGCAAAAAGCGCAATCACAAGAAATCAACGGTTGAGCACAGCATTACCGCAAGGCTTTGCAGTGATTTATACTCACAAACATCTACTCAACAAGGATTGCCGCATAGAGCCGGTGCAACTTGGTGGGCCCATCTGGGTGAAAAGAATAAATAATCACGATGGGACAGAAAGCTGATGACGGTCGAATCCGAATTATATTGACAAGCCGCTAACGATAACAAGTACACTCAACTTTTCAGTGACAAATATTCGGCGCATCAGTCAGAGAATTAAAGCCATCCCATCTATGCAATCATAAGAGAGAAGCCGCCTTTCACCTCGAAGCTCTATAAATACCGAAGGCAACCTTCAGAAAAGGGGTTCAGTTTAGCGAGTTCGGATACTTAGATAATTTTCTCCATAGTTAGAATAGCCTTTTCCATAGTTTTCCTTTTTATTTTAAGCCGGAGTGAGAGAAGGGAAGAGACGCCGGAAGATCGCTCAGGGCAACTCGAAAGAGAACCCGGAGGCATAGAAAGTAGAGAGCGGGCCGACTCTCACGAGACCGAGACTATCTTTTGAACAAAAGTAGAAAAGACAATATAAAAGCCTAGGAAGCAAAAGATTGCTACCAGTCTCTTTATTTTCTTGCATTGTTATTCTGTACTTCAACTTTATATTCGTACAATGGAATTTCTTTATCTACATTTGTTCACTCTCTTAGCACGCATGAGTAGCTAAACGTATCGAATGGGTTGAGAAGAACTAAGCTAACATGACCTAGAATCTTCATTGCATGTGATTATCTTGTTTTATGTTGTGCCCAACACCCCTTTAGAGCTACTCGAGAAAGAGTCTAAAGAAAGAACCTAAAGACTTGAGAGAGCTAGGTTAGAATCTAGACTCGAGACAGCAAGATTAGATTTGCATAAGCAAGAGATAGGGACTTAGAGATAAGCTCTGTTTGTCAACCTGCATCGCATGTACCCTAGAGATAGGTATGATATTATGTGGTCGCCTTATTTGTGTGTGTGTCATTTTGTCATCGCATGGATAAGAATAAAGGCTTATGTGTAGGTCCTATAGACTCATCACATATATCGCATGCGTTCTAGCAATAGAAGCCGTATCATCCGCGTCGAGAGATGGTTTGCTATTGTATGTGTGTTGCATGATCGCATAGCATGAACGCATCCTAGGAAGTGTTAGCCAAATCCCTTCTCAACCCGTTCACCGCATACTCATC
>NC_052349.1:78603044-78615693 GCF_009727055.1 Benincasa hispida
TCATCGCATGCCTTCTGTTTATATTCAACTCTTTTGAAAACTTCACGCCACAATTTTTGTATTTAAGTTTTATTTTATTACCTCCCGCGCAAAACAACCAGCACCAAACAAACTCTATGATTATTGTGTTATCGTGAAAATTCTTCTGAAAATTACCACTGCACAACTGTTTTCCCAAGTCCCTGAGTTTTGACCCTGAACTTACTAGGAAACTTAGCTGGGTTATACCTTGATCCCACTGAGAAAAACTTGTTGCTCATGCAATTCATCAATACATTTCCATCACCAACATCCTCATTCATATTTTCACCTCAATAAAATAATGTCAATCAAGTACAACCTCAGCAAAATGGTGGTAGCAGAGAGGAAAACAGAACCTTGTTGGAACATGGTTTCATTCGATAATGGAGTTACGCTTCTCTTACCGGAGCTTCGTTTTGGGGTTTCGTAAGTGGAGACTTTGTGGTATACATTCTCAACTGTGTTTCCTTCTAAGAGTGTTGCAAGAACAACCTCTAGAGTGTGTGGAACAGGCGTAAAGCGTTTAAATATCCACTTACGCACATGAGGGGGTTACCGATTACACAAACGTCGCTGAAGCAAAGATCCTAAGCAAGTTTTGGAATCACGATCTGAGGTGTGTTCCCTCATTGTGTAGCGCGTATCCCAAAGAGGTTACAACGAGGAGTTACAATTTATGATCTAGTTCTAAAAAGAGGCAAGGTGTTTTGTTTCCACCGAAAGTTGACTTCCTGGTAAGAGGAATCATATCACGGGAGGAGCACCAAGTCATGTTTATAGTTGTGTAAGTAGCTTTATCCAAAGAAACATAACTGAGAAAACTTTCAACAAGAGTTGTTGAAGACCTGCGTTCTCAACCAGAAATTGTTTATGATTAGTTCCATGACCTGGTAATTGGTTCACCTCAAGAGTTGAGAGAAACCTCAAACGCAGTGGGAAGTTTACAACCTGCCTTGATCGCTATCCTGGGTTTAACGTAATCCATAGCTACGTTGAGTGATTCATTGTGCCTAAATAAAAAGGCAATAGAGGATTTGAACTTCGGTGATGAATGGTGGTCAACAGCTATGAAATCTCGTGAGAGGTGGATCAATGTAACTTCAACTCGGTATGGGATCTTGTAGAATCTATGTCCCATGATTAAGGGAGTAATGACTTATATGTTGTTAAATGATTACAGTGCGAACGGGGTGTCTGACAAGAAGTGCAAACTATAAGGCTTCGACTTGTGGCGCAAAGGGTTATATCCATGGTGGAGACAGGAGTCAATATGAGGAGAGCTTTTTCACTCACCTTGGCCATGTTAAAAGTCAATCTTGCATCCCTCCTGTCCATTGCAGCTTATTAATAATAAATGACATTTGGAAAAATGGACCGCTCAAAGATTACGGATTTCCTGTACATGGAAAATCTTGAGGAGACCCATCTTTATCATGGTCAACCCGAAGGATTCATTGCATAGAGGTCAAGAAGAAAAAGTTTGCCAAAACTGAATTAGTCTATTTATGGGCTGAAGTAGCAACTCGATCTTGGAATATTCGGTTTGAGCCTACGGATCAAATCGTATGGCTTTGACCAAAATACGTTGATGAACTTGTGTTTACAAAAAAAAATAGTCCATATTGGTTCAGTAGCTTTCTTAGTATTATGTAATGTAAAGCGATATACTCTCATGGGAATAATGTAAGGTCTACCCTGACTACAGTTTAAAGAACGTGGTGTACTAGAGCACACGTGCAATTATCCATAATTATAGAGATAAGAGATATTGAGTAGTAAGATGGCTCCCTGGAGGTTTGATTATCTTAATATTATCCAAAACCTATTCAGGCATAAAGAAAGAAGTGCCTAACAGGGGTTTGTCTGCAGGACTCGTTGTTAAAGCGTAGAATAACAATTCTTTGCTCTCCAATGTACTCCGGAAGTGGCTGATAAAACTCTCAATGAAAAGGCCTAAGACCAGGCACGAGCATGGAAGGTCCACTAGCTTGTCTAAGCACATGTGTCCTCATTTTAAGACACCTCAAGAAGGTTTGAGGACATGAAGACCGGTCCCCACTAGTTGAGTCTTTTTCGTTGGCAGTTTTATACTGATATGTTGATTGCGTCTCTTCGCACTAGGCGCCAGAAATTTCGCTATGCGTGGTGGGCAATAAGGTGTGCGAGTAGTAGCGTACTAAGTCTACTCATGCTCAGGGGTTCTAGTGGTATATACTGTTTAAAATATCATCTATTAACATTATCAAGTATCTATCGAGAAGACGAAGAGATATATGCATTTGAAAATCACGTTGTAATGTCGTGGAGTGGAGGAGATTTGGTCAGCCTTGAGCTTCAAGTAATACGGAAGACGATTCGTGGACTTTTATCCAAAACCGTGGATGAAGACTGCCCTCGAAAGAGCCACTACTTCACGGTCCAATATTTAACTCTAAAGTTGGCAGGCAGTTGTAGTGTCGTGTCAGAACCACTAAAGGCAAGGGGGGTGTTCCGATTGCGTTGACCTCCACATGGTTAATGGGCCGATTACCATAAGTAAAGTTTGTTTGAACGGTACTAAAGAGCGCTGTCCTCTGGCTTCAGAAAGTTCCTGCACCAGAGCTAGAGTTGTGCCAGATAAGTCTACGGCCCATCACCTTATCGCGTATTTGCATGGAGGACGAGATTAGTTTGGTTTGTGGCATAACGAACCACAGTGAGCCAGAGGTCTATAATTGCGTATTTTTAGTTAATGCTAATCGAGATCGAGTGAGCATAAACTTGAATAGACATACGGATTTTCACAATCTGCGAGTGAATGAGATACGTGATAGTAACTAAGTGCTAAGATATTCGCGATTTATTTAACGAAAATGTTCTTGTATCATGTTATGCGTTGTCAAACAAAGTCCTTGAGTTTTGAAACCAAGTATGATATTTCACCTGCCACAAGTGTCTCGAGTTGTGAGTACCAGGTGGAACCACAGGGAGCTGTTTTAGGTTTTACATTCTTAGCTGATTCGCATTAGTTATTTCTGTGTCTAGTGCGCATGAGGGGTTTTTTCAATGTTATATAAATATCTTTTTGGTAGTTACACAGTAATTAAACATGCCGATAACGTAAGAGTAGACAGCGACAAAAACAGAATGCCAAATAATAAACAATAAGATTGCGTTAAAGTAAATTGCGAACAAGCTAAATCTAAGGTCTAAGATGAGCTAAGGACATAGAAATCAGGTTTCATATACAAGATGACTGAGATTGCAAAGTCGGGCTGTGAAGATTAAATTGCCGCAGACGGATGGTAATCAAGTGACAAGACTTAATGTGTGATAGTAAGAAACAGAGAAGATAACTAATATAAACACGTGCATAGTTCCAATTAATTGAGTCGCTAAAAGAAAAGTCATTGCCACGTTCTCCCTTGGCTGTACAATACTCCTCTCAAACAGCGCTCGATAGTTGTGTGTCACGCGGTAGTTTCCACATTCTCTGTGTTAGAACAGGCGACAAGAACCGTAATGAACGCAATGTTTACTTCGCATTCTCTGAAGTCTAACTTTCACTTTATATTTTAACTCACATTCTTCTACCTTTCTCTTCGTGGAAACTCGGAGTATGAATCATCTTCACTTCTGCTCTCATAGGTGAAACAGATTGTCGTCTAGCAATGCCTTATATCTAACGTATTTATCTCTTTTAGCACTAGATTAAGTATAACTCGTCTAAATCAATTTATTAATTTACCGGGTATTCAAGAAAATCTTTTCATGTGATGTAAATACGAAGTTAATTGGATGAATCGGTATAGCAGAAATAGTGGTTAATTGCAAAGGAGATGTTGATCCGAGGACACATTTCAATAAAACTATTTAGCGTCGGATACATGATTGCGGAATGAAGAGATTAAGAGAAGATGAATACAACTATAAGAAATAAGGTGGATTAAGAAATTCAAAGTACAAAATATGTAGCGTGGCATCACGCTCTCCTCAGGTAAATAGATTACTGAAACTTCAACAAGAGTTGTTGAAGGACCTGCTTCATCAACCAGAATTGTTGATGATAGTTCATCTGGTAGATTGGTTCCACCTCAAGAGTTGAGAGAACCTCAACGCAGTGGGAAGGTTACAAACCTGCCTGATCGCTATCTGGGTTTAACGAAAATCCTAGCTACGTTGAGGATTCATTGTCCTATAAAAAGGCAATAGAGGATGTTGACCGGGATGAATGGGTCAAAGCCATGAATCTCGAGATGGAGTCAATGTACTTCAACTCGGTATGGGATCTTGTAGATCAGCCTGATAGGGTAAGACTTATAGGTTGTAAATGGATCTACAAGTGCGAACGGGGTGCTGACAAGAAGGTGCAAACTATCAAGGCTCGACTTGTGGCAAAGGGTTATACCCAGGTGGAGAGAGTCAACTATGAGGAGACTTTCTCACCTGTGGCCATGTTAAAGTCAATTTGCATCCTCCTGTCCATTGCAGCTTATTATAATAATGAGATTTGGAAAATGGACGTCAAGACGGATTTCTGAATGGAAATCTTGAGGAGACCATTTACATGGTGCAACCCGAAGGATTCATTGCCTAAGGTCAAGAGAAAAAGTTTGCAAACTGAATTAGTCTATTTATGGGCTGAAGTAGGCATCTCGATCTTGGAATATTCGGTTTGATGCTACGATCAAATCGTATGGCTTTGACCAAAACGTTGATGAACTTGTGTTTACAAAAAAAAATAGTCAATGGTTCAGTAGCTTTCTTAGTATTGTATGTAGACGATATACTACTCATTGGGAATAATGTAGGTCTACTGACTACAGTTAAGAACTGGCTAGTGACCCAATTCCAAATGAAAGATTTGGGAGAGGCTCAGTTTGTTCTGGGTATACAAATCTTTCAGGATCATAAGAAAAAAGTGCTAACGTTGTCTCAGGACTCGTATACTGATAAAATCTTGCTCAAGTACTCGATGCAAAACTCCAAAAAAGGCCTACAACCATTCAGGCATGGAGTCACTTTGTCTAAGGACATGTGTTCTAAGACACCTCAAGAGGTTGAGGACATGAGACGGGTCCCATATGCCTCTTTCGTTGGCAGTTTAATGTATGTGATGCTCTGCACTAGGCCAGACATTTGCTATGCTGTGGGAATAGTCAGTAGATATCAGTCTAACTCAGGCCAGGGTCACTGGACTGTAGTTAATAACATTATCAAGTATCTTCGGAGAACGAGGGACTATATGCTCATGTATGGGTGTCGGGATTTAATCCTTACTAGATACAAAGATTCTGACTTTCAAACTGATTAAGACTCTCGAAAGACCACTTCAAGGTCAGTATTTACTCTTAATGGAGGAGTTGTAGTGTGGCAGAGCACTAAGCAGGGGTCCATCGTTGACTCCACGATGGAGGCCGAGTACATAGTAGCTTGTGAAGCTACTAAAGAGGCTGTCTGGCTCAGAAAGTTCTTGACAGAGCTAGAAGTTGTTCCAGATATGTCTAGGCCCATCACCCTCTATTGTGACAATAGTGGTGTTGTGGCAAACACCAAGGAGCCTAGGAGTCTATAATGCGTATTTTTAGTATGTGATGCGAGTCCATGCCATAAACTTGATGACATAGATTTTATGCGATGATATGTGATAGTACTTCTAGATATGCGTTATTAACGAATGTTCTTGTAGTATGTTATGCGTTGTCACAAGTTTCCTTGAGTTGAAACCAAGTATAATTTCCCCGCAAGTTTCTCGATGTGATACGAGGTGGAACACAGGGACTGTTTTAGGTTATTGCGTTATGTTTGTGATATATGCGACTAGGGTTTTTTTCAATTTATAAAATATTTTTGTGTACAAGTAATTAAACATGCGATGAAGTAAAGTAAGCGGCAAAAATGCAATAATAACATAAATTGCGTTAAAGTAAATTGCGATAAAGTAAATCTAAGCTAAGATGATACAAGATACAGGTTTCATGATACAAGATACTGAGATCAAAGTTGGCTGTGAAGATTATGCGCAGATGTGTAATGCAGTGACAAGACTTATGTGTGAAGTAGAAACAGAGAAGATAACTAATATAAACAGTGCAAGTTCCTTAATTGCGTTAAAGATATAAGTACTATTCCACTTTTCCCTTGGCTTACACCTCTCGGTGATTGGCCGCGTTCCCACATCTCTGTGGTGAAACAGGGACAAACGTAATGAACGCAAGGTTACTTCCATCTCTGGAAGTACTACTCACTTTAATTAACGCATTCTTCTAACCTTCTCTCGATGGATCAGAATGACATCTTCACTTCTGCTCTCATAGGTGAAGATGTCGTCTAGCATGCCTTAGCTAAACGTATTTATCTCTTTAGCACTAATTAAGTTACTCGTTTAATCAATATTAATTACCAGGGTATTAAGAAAACTTCATGGAGAAAACGATTAATGGATGAACGGAAATAGACAGAAAAGTGGTAACGAAAGTGATCGAGACATTCAATAAAACTATTTAGCGTCGGATACATGATTTGCGAATGAAGAGATTAAGAAGATGAAATACACTTAATGAAATAGTGTTAGAAACAAATACAAATAAGCGCCAACGTCTTAACGCCGATCTGGATGGAGATTTTCTTGCCGGCATGGATGGAGTGAACGGATGGATGAGCTTCCCTCTCAGGCTTGCTGAACTGGTAGCAAGGATCTAAGCACAGAGCTTCACGGCAGGGATCTGGCAGAATCGCACTGAGACTCACCTCTCGGCCTTGTCTCTTCTCCTCCCGGATCTCTTCCGATCAGTACTCAGCTCAGCCTTTCTCTCAATAATCTAGCCTTAATTAGCCCTCGTATCAATTATACCTGTATCAAGTATACCCGTATCTAGTATATCTTCTCTGAATTCTATGGGGATATTTATAGGTGAAAAGCTTTGACTCTTGGATTGTGGACCCCAATTCTTGTTATGGAAATTCTGAAGATGGAGGAATAAATATTCTTTCTGTTGTGCAATCAGACTATCAAATCTGCACAACGGTCAGTTGTACATGTGTCACAATCCTCTGCGTTTATGTTACTCAACTGCATCTTTCGATTGGTTGCTCGCATGCGGTGTTGTTTTTATTATTGCATGCGGTTGAAATTCAACTCGAGATCGACTGTCGCATTGCGCCATCATTGTGTTAATCGTCTCTTCATTGTGATTTGACGAGCGTAATGTGACAAAGATGTGTTGTTCAGTTTCTCGTTGAGCCTTGATCGCAACCAGTGACTTGGTTTCTTGCAAAACAGAGTAGAAATATCCTCTTCTCGCATCTTAATGATGTTAGTGGGTATAATTGCGATAATTCATAATTATTGTATTTTTGAGCTAATTTTCATACAATCGATGCATATTCCTTCTCTTTTGGCCCAATATCTAGATAAAGTCGCATAAATAACTTGTATTTCTACAAGTTATCACACCCCCAAATTTAGATATATGTTTGTCCTCAAGCATATCTTCTACTAAGGCAATAAAGCTAAATTCCTCTCCTATATATATATATATTTTTTTTGCATCGATTGGTTGCTTCGAATGTTACACTTAGGCACATTTCTTAACAACGCAATTTCCTTCTATCCTTGCTAATTATTAACAAAACCTTACTTTATTCTTCTATATAACAAAATTCTGCTCAAAGATGCTTTTCTAGTTTTTAAAATAGAATGTTTCTCTTCTTTGTCAAAACAACTTGATATATCTATATGCGGTGGTCAAACTTTGCGTTATTTATTAGAGACTGTTGGTCATGGTTACACTCTTCATTTTGGTTTGTTCCCACGGGTGTCATGCGAACATCCAACTACGGTTGTGTGCCAATTTCAACTTTAACTCATGATATTCAGAGGAGTTGTCCCTTACACTCTTTTATTTTTCTTTTGCAATTTTCTCTTTTCATACTACGTTGTTCATGGAAACCAACCTTCATTTTGGCTTGCTCCTACGGGTGTCGTACGAACATTCAACTACGAGTAGGCTCCTTTCACAACTAAAATCTTATCAGGATGGGAACATTTTCTAGGTTTTCCCTTGTGCTGACATTGGAGTTTTGTATAAATTTTTTTTTCTTTTTTTTTTCTGGAAATATGAACGCATTTTCTTGAAGATCGCATATTCCTGATCTTATCTGCTCAGACCTTCCCCACCCCCAAATTTAAAGATGAGCAAGGTCCTCATTGCGTTGTTTGGATGGACTAGACAAACACTTAGAATAAAATTTTCAAAAAAGAAGGTTTGAGTAGAACTTTGAAAGATAAAAGGTAAAGTACTGCTAAACTAAGAATTAACTGTGTTATCAGAATTTACAAGGTATGGGAAATGTTTCTTAGTACAAACATGTATTACATCATAGCAATGCAATGAATAACGCAAAAGTAAAAGATCAGAACATCGCAAATATTGACAAAGGATGATAAAGAAAAAGGCACAGGCAACAAGGAGTGAATATTTACTCATTTGTATTGAATATTAACAAAGTATACAAATAATTAAAAATTAACGCAATACAAAAATTGTTGCCTATATAGAGAATCAAAGAATTTAATTAAATAATGAATTGAATAAAAGTATAGAATGGCCACAAAAAAAAATGTAAAAATTATTGTTGAGGAGCAGGAGGGTCTGGAGGAGGATTTTGAGGTGGTACTAAAGGAGCTTCTTCAAAATTCAATTGCTGCCTGAGATGCGGAGGCATTATGGGACCATGAAGATAAGCTGTGAGAAAATTAAAGTACTAATGGTTGCGCTCCGCAATCTGTCTTTGGTGGTGATGGACTTTATAGATATTGTGTTGAATATTGATCAACACCTTCCTTGACGTAGCAGCACTGCGCTGTATATCGTTGATTTGCTCCATTACCACATCAAACCTCTGGTTAAAGAAGGCTTGTTGTTGAGCGAAGAGTTGTTGTTGTTGGGAGAAGAGGGACCACATTTCAGCTAACTCTGCAGCCAAGGAGGGAATGGAAGGTTGTGCCTGCAATGTCTTGCCAGCATCGTTTTGGGGTTGGGCAGAGGTGCCTTCACCCAAATCGTGTGGGTCATCAATATGCGGTGGTGGAATGGAAGGTTGCGATGATGAAGCTACAGGTGAGTAAATTGGTGGGTATGCGATTGGAGAATTTGGAGTAAGGAGAAGGTTGGTAAAATGCTCATGGAGTGGAGAAGAAGGTTGTGCGGGTGGGCTTGAAGGGCTTGGATGGCAGATCACTAAGGGTAAATGGTCCAAAGGTTCTGGATCTTGCATTGTTTCTTCTTGGATTTTCCCTTTTCCCTTATCATCTCTACGATGTCTCTTTGGCCTAGGTTCTTGCGGCACATTGAGATCGATTGCGGGCCTCTTTAAGGGTAACTCTGGGCAATGCGGGGAGTCTTTGAGGAGTAGCCTCAGGATTTTGATATTGATTAGGCCATGGACTTCTTGCATGGGTTCCTCCTCAATGCCTATGCCCACTGACAGGCACAGACTTGAAACAGTCCATGGAAAGAAGTATTGTCCTCTAATGTGCCCCCACAAAGCATCGAAATTGACTTGCGATCAACCGGCTCACATCAATTGGAATGCCGTGCGCAATGCAGTATGCGGCCATTACTCGATCCCTTGAAATGGTCTTGTCATGAGAAGTTGGGATCAACTACTTTTTAACCAGATAAACCCAAAGCCTTGCCTCCGGAAGCAGAGTCTTGGACGCCAGGGTCTTGATGCCTTTTAAAGAAACCGACCATTTAGTGCCCGGTTGCATTAATACTCGCAGCGCATCTTCCAACTGTTGTTCCGTGGAATCATCAATGATTTTGTTACCTGGTGCATCTGGGTTATCCTTCATTTGGTATAGTTCATTGATGTCCTTTACACTGAAAGGCACCACTTCCCCTTTTATGGTCACCACGTCCTTGGTGCCATGTAGTTGTCCATGGTAAAAGTCGCGCACTACCTTTGGAACAAAAATGGTTGGGCACTGGCAAAATGTGTCCCAGCCATGCTCCATGATCACGCTCGTGATGGGGTCAGATAGTGGCGTTGGCGCAGGGTAAAAGCCCATCTCCATCAACAAGTCGTCATTTTCTCTTTTTAGATGGACGTGCCTTTGCCAACGCGGGCTTGCTGCTTTCTGCGACCGCTTTGCCCTTTCCTTTGGCCAACGCAAGGCGGGATTGTCGCCTTTTTTTTCTTTCCTGTTCCTTGCGCTGTTCCTTCTTCTCTCGCTCCGCGAGTTCTTTACCCTTCTTCTTTTGTAAGCTCCTCTTATTAGCTTCGCGCTTCTTCTCTTTCTTCTCTCCCTGCGACGCCGCATCAGAGGAGTATCTTCTCCTTCTTCGCCTTCCTTCATCGCAACCATTTTCGTTGTTTCAAGTTGCGCCAGTTCCATCAATTGCGCTGTTTCCCCCTTGTCCTCCCTTACAGAGGTTGATTCTCCATCATTTTCCGGGCAAGCAGCCCACTGATTCTTTTCTTCTTCTTGTTTTAGGAACCTTTCTTCACGCTAGTGCATTCTACTTTCTTCCTTCTCTTTCTTTTTTCTCTCCTTCTTCTTGTCCTTATCTTCATCATCATCCTTCTTCTCTTTATTCTTTTTCTCCTTGCGATGATGAGATCACTCAGCTTTTCCAACCTTTCTCCCATTGCTTTTCTTCTTCTTCTTTTCCTCTTCAACTACTTCTGGTTGCGTCTCCACTGCAACCTCATCCATCGTAACTTCAGCCACCACAACCTTCTCCCCCGCAACTTTGGAGGTTTCGTCATAGGTTTCTGCATTGGTAGTTACTTCAAGAGTCTCTAAGGCCAGAGTGCCTCGTTCAATCTCTTCTTTCTTCACCACTGCCTCCGGCACCACCACCTCTTCATTCACTACCACTGCCACCTCCTCCGTAGACAGTGATTGGTTTATAACCCCTGCCTCGGGTAATCCCCCTCTTTGATCCAGATTGCTCAGAATGTTACCAAACACCTCCATATCATCGCGTCTCTTCTTCTCACTCTCAATTGAGACGGCAGGTGTTGGAACTGTTGTGCTCTCAGTTTTGTGCCCCCTTTTGAACTGAGGAGGTCTGATGGCTAAAGGGTTTCTCTGGGTTCTACCAACGATTTTTTGGACGGTGGTTGGGCAGTAGGTCTGTGACTGGCAGCGAGAAATGCTACCTCTCGAATGGCGATTTGGTCAGAGGAAGGGGTTGAGCGTGAAGCAGAGTGTTGGGAAGCTTGGTCAGCCATGGATGGTAAGCTAAGGAGGACTGGAAAATTCGCTAGGGTTTTGGGAAGAAGAAAGCTTCGTATGCTGGGCACTAAGGTTTTCAGTTTGCAAAATGAGGTAAAGAGTTCACAAACGAGGAAGGATTCCTATTTATAGGTTGGGCCGTAGTAGGCCCAACACGGTTTTCGTGGTGACAGGTCTCGAGACACTCAAAAGGCCCATCGCTCGAACTTCCCTCATTTATGAAATTTCAGAAAAACGTCCTTTCGTCTGCAGAGTCATTATTGCTTTGGGATAGGAAACGATTGGACTCCTCAAATGATAAAAAGAATTTTATTTAATGTTTTATTCGAATGGACGTAATGTAAAGATTAACACAATGTGTTCACCAACGCAAGTGCATCTTCACAGAGGATGGGCAACAACGCATGCATCCCCACAATACACCCCTTAACTGAACACATTTTTGGAGGATCGGGCGCACGATATTGCTACCAGTGCAACACTACCTCAACATAATGCATTTAACCAAGGACGGGCAAAGGACATATACGCACGCAACACACCCCTCAGTTTCAACGCTTTTGAGTTGAATGAACGCAAAGCGTGTCTTGCTTGGTTCAAGATGCGTCCATCATCGCCATCCATACTAGATGTTGATTGTTTCATTTTATTTATTTTATTTTATTATTCATTAACGCAAGTTGCTAAGACTTGCGGCAATAAATTTCTCTTTATTTCTCAATCATTCACTAATTAAGGACCAACGCATTAATTACAAAAAAGTTAAAAGAATTAAAGACGGTATAAAAATAAATGCAAAGGGAATAAATGAAGAATTATATTCATAAAGTCAAGATACGAATTAAATGAAGAATTAAAGACAAAATTCAGGAATTCAATAAGACAGGAATTTAAAGAAAGCATTAAACATAGATGTGAGATATGGACCGGAAGATGCATTTCTTTGAATGAGTGCAATCCACATCTCTGCAGGCGGTCCGGCTTGCCTGCCCAATGTCCTAGGGACATTTCTCCTTTCCATTGGATCCTGGGGCTTCTGAGTTGCTGGGCAACGTTCTTGGTGCTCTATTTCTCAGCTCATATGTCAGCTGGCCCACTTGGATCTCCAAGTTTCGAATTGAAGACGCTTGCGCCTACATTACTGCATCATTTTTGTCCATATATTGTTTCAGCAGGGCCTCCAATGAGCTTCCATAGGTGTTTGATGATGAGGATTGCTAGTTATGCGATTGTCTTGGTTGCCCCTAGTTCGAGTTATGGTGAAAAGGAGGATTTTCTCGACTACCACTTTGATGGTTGATTGGCCTCCCTTGGTTAGGATTGCCTCCCCACCCGAAGTTAGGATGGCTCCTCCAGCCAGGATTGTAGGTGTTGTTGAAGGGGTTGTTTTGGATGGCGTAT
>NC_052349.1:78615978-78618915 GCF_009727055.1 Benincasa hispida
GATGACCTTGGCCTCAGTATATGTTTTGTCCATAAAACCTCGTGCTGCGGAGGCTCAGCAATAGCCTGCGTCGATCTATTCAGGCCATTATAAAAAGTCTCCATCAAAACGCAATCGGGTATCCCGATATGCGGGCAATTTTTCACCAATCTTTTAAATCGCACCCAGGTGGTGCTCAGGGTCTCATTCTCCATTTTCTTGAAGTTCAGCACGTCCTTTCGTCGCCTTGTGTTGATGGCCGGTGGGAAGAAATTCTTCATGAATCACTCCACCAGCTGATCCCATGATGTGATCTCGTTCGGCTCCAGTGAGTGGGACCACCTCTTGACTTCGTCCCTCAAGGTGTAAGGGAACAAATATAGTCTAATACTCTCTGGGGTTATGCCAGGTAGTGACAAGTTGCCGCACATTTCGATAAAGCTGGTCAAGTGGGCATGTGGGACTTCACCTTGCAGGCCCCCAAATTGCCCTGCATTTTGGATCATTTGTAGCATGACTGGCTTTATTTCGAACCTTGCGTTCTCCTCAACAGTAGGCCTCGAAATCTCAGGCGAAAAATCATACAGGTTAGGTGCCGCATAATTCCTCATGGGGATGTTGCGATCAGCAGTCAGGAAAACAAGATCCTGCGCTGGCCTAACAGCCTCTTGATTTACTACGGGAACCGCATTGTCGTTATTATCTGCCATACTCGCTGCTTTCTTTTGCCTTATCCGATTCTGACGTGCCCATGTGCGAAATGTACGCTCGATCTCAGGGTCAACTTTGAAGTCTGGTTCAGCACCAGTATTCATAAATCGTCAAGCCGCTCTCCGCATTGAACAACTAGTACAACGAAATCTGTCCTGCAAATACCAAAAACAGACTCAAACAATAAATCGTTGACCACTCCTCGGCAATGGCGCCATAAACTTGTAACGCATATTTTTAGTATGTGATGCAAGTCCATGCCATAAACTTGATGACATAGATTTTATGCGATGATATGGGATACTACTTCTAGATATGTGTTATTAACGAACGATCTTGTAGTATGTTGTGCGTTGTCACAAGTTTCCTTGCGTTGAAACCAAGTATAATTTCACCGCAAGTTTCTTGGTGTGATCCGAGGTCGAACACAGGGACTATTTTAGGTTATTGCGTTATGTTTGTGATATATGCGACCAGGGGTTTTTTCAATTTATAAAAGAGTTTTGTGTACAAGTAATTAAACATGTAATGAAGTAAAGTAAGCGGTAAAAATGCGATAATAACATAAATTGCGTTAAAGTAAATTGCGATAAAGTAAATCTAAGCTAAGATGATACAAGATACAGGTTTCATGATACAAGATACTGAGGTCAAGGCTGGCTGTGAAGATTATGTGAAGATCGTGTAATGCGGTGACAAGACTTATGTGTGAAGTAGAAACAGAGAAAATAACTAATATAAATAGCGTAAGTTCTTTAATTGTGTTAAAGATATAAGTATTGTTCCGCTTTTCCCTTGGCTTACACCTCTCGATGATCGGCCATGTTCTCACATCTCTATGGTGAAACAGGGATGAACGTAATGAACACAAGGTTGCTTCCATCTCTGGAAGTACTACTCGCTTTAGTTAACGCATTCTTCTAACCTTCTCTCGACAGATCAGAATGACATCTTCACTTCTGCTCTCACAGGTGAAGATGTTGTATAGCATGCCTTAGCTAAACGTATTTATCTCTTTAGTACTAATTAAGTTACTCGTTTAATCCATATTAATTACCAGGGTATTAAGAGAACTTCATGGAGAAAACGATTAATGGATGAACGGAAATAGACAGAAAAGTGGTAATGAAAGTGATCGAGACATTCAATAAAACTATTTAGCGTCTGATACATGATTTGTGAATGAGTAGATTAAGAAGATGAAATACACTTAATGAAATAGAGTTAGAAACAAATACAAATAAGTGCCAACATCTTAGCGCCGATCTGGATGGAGATTTTCTTGCCGGCATGGATGGAGGGAACGGATGGATGAGCTTTCCTCTCAGGCTTGCTGAACTGGTTGCAAGGATCTAAGTACAGAGCTTCACGGTGAAGATCTGGTAGAATCACACTGAGACTCACCTCTTGGCCTTGTCTCTTCTCTTCCCGGATCTCTCCGATCAGTACTCAGCTCAGCCTTTCTCTCAATAATCTAGCCTTAATTAGCCCTCGTATCAATTATACCTGTATCAAGTATACCCGTATCCAGTATATCTTCTCTGAATTCTATGGGGATATTTATAGGTGAAAAGCTTTGACTCTTGGCTTGTGGACCCCACTTCTTGTTATGGAAATTCTGAAGATGGAGGAATAAATATTCTTTCTGTTGTGCAATTAGACTGTCAAATCTTCACAACGATTAGTTGTACATGTGTCACAATCCTCCGCGTTTGCATTGCTCAGCTACATCTTTCGATCGGTTGCTCGCATGCGGTGTTGTTTTTATTATCGCATGCGGTTGAAATTCAGCTCGGGATCGACTGTCGTATTGCGCCGTTATTGCGTTAATCGTCTCTTCATTGTGGTTTAACAGGCGCAATGTGACAAGGATGCATTGTTCAGTTTCTCGTTGAGCCTTGATCGCAAGCAGTGACTTGGTTTCCTGCAAAACAGAGTAGAAATATCTTCTTCTCCCATCTTAATGATGTTAGTGGGTGTAATTGCGATAATTCATAATTATTGTATTTCTGAGCTAATTTTCATACAATTGACGCATATTCCTTCTCTTTTGGTCATAATATCTAGATAAAGCAGCATAAATAACTTGTATTTCTATAAGTTATTAGAGTCATAGGCACGACAAACACATAGAGTGGAAGTATCATCATATCCGCGAGATAGTGCATCAAGGAGACGTGATCGTCACGAAGATCGCCTCGGAGCAAAACGTTGTTGATCCATTTATGAAGGCTCTCACAGTTAAAG
>NC_052349.1:78621590-78660217 GCF_009727055.1 Benincasa hispida
ATCCTTTGATTTGCATGGGTGCGAGTGGCCAGAGCGCCGACTCAAACCTACCATTTTAGGGATTCGTCTAATTTGGGAGCTTGGAATTCAGCTTCACAAGATGGAGTCCACTCCTTCCTCAAAGTAGAGGTAAGTAGATAGATTGCTCTCTTAAGGGTTGATCCCGAGGCTTGAACGATGTGGCACCACGCACCTTCTCATTGCCCGAGAGGTGTTCACACATAGTAGGACTATGTTGTATTGTTCATTTGAGGGATCAGTGGTACTTAAGGAGGAAGATGTAATTACAGGGGCAAAATGGTAAATTTCCCTACTATAATTACGAGCATCTATGAAAGGTCATTGTATTGATGATTGGTTATGTTCAATGGATATAGAAATATATCTATGGCAAGAAGAGTTCAACTGTCGGTCTTCAATGGAATGCCTGGCATTTAATGGATGGTGGATATCATGACTAAAGAGTTTAGTCAGCTATTCACGTACCGTTGGAGCTTCTAGGCATAGGTCCATAAGTCCCCTTGGTAGCTTCGATACAAGTTGAGAGTCACTTTTGTGTCAGTTTGAAATTTTCAGATTGACAAGAGGGAGTTCGATTATATATGATATAATTGAACGAGTTAATTAAATATGATATAATTAACTTTATGTATGAGATACATAATTTGGAGGAAATTGGATATAAATATGATTTATATCTTGTAGAGGAAAATATTATAATTAATATATGATATTAATTTATATGTTATGAATATGATAAGATCACATTCATTGGACGATTATAAAGTAAATTGGATGGTGTCTCTTCTGTTCTAAATAACGGATGAGTGTATTATAAATAGTTGACGGTGTGTTGAGCATGGGGCGCGGACATTGTGTTCAAAAGTGTGTCATTGTCTAGAAAATCAGTATCTGCACAATCGCTTACTTATACGATATTGCTAAGTGATCGCTTACCGATTACACTTTCACACGTTATTAATTAAATGATCGTTTACCTTTTCCTAAGCAATCGTTTAGCTCTTGATATTTACTAAATGATCGTATAGAAAATCGTTTAGTTTTTCTTATGCGATCGTTTAGACGATCGCTCACCCTTTTCCTACACGATCGTTTATATGATCGATTACCCTTTCCTACACGATCGTTTAAACGATCGCTTACTTTTTCCTACACGATCATATACTTCACCTAAATGATCAAGCATCTTGCCTATGCGGTAGACGACCTCATCTCCCACTTGCTTGATCGTTGTGTACAGTCTCTCTTCTTCCTTCCCTCTACCAAATCCGAACAAAGCCCACACTTTGGATTCTCACTCCAAGAATACTGAGGGGTCTGAGTGTGGTGTCTTCTTCGTTTCCTTCTGTCCGAGTGGTGATTGTTCGAGGTAGACGATTGGGTTTTAGACTCGCTGTGAAGAAGAAATCTTTATCTGGTATGATCTCTAGATCTCTTTAGCATTATGAATGCATATTAGTATGTTTTGAATGTACTCTTGAATAAGAGTTCCTTCACAAACCATCTATAACAAGTCACAACATTTGTAACTATTCCAAAAGCGGGCCGCATCCGTAGCGTTACCAAGATAACGTTTCCCTCCTATATCCATATACTACAAACCATTTTGGTTATCATTTAAGATATGATCCACTTGTATGTCACCATATACATGCTTAAGTTACATAAAGACAACAAGGGATTTTAGTATATTGGTTTGTGGTAAAGAAAATAAAACATTCAACTGAGCAAAATCAAGAAATGAAGTAAATATCATATATTATACATCACAAGCGTTCGTACAAACTGTTTCAATAACATCCTCTCTTTGGAAGAGAGGACTCAATCATAATAGGACTATGACTTATTGTTCATTAGAGGAATCAGTGGTACTTAAGGAGTTAGATGTAACTACAAGGATGAAACAGTAAATTGGCCCAGCTGTACTTATGAGCGATTTGTGAAGGGTTATCGCGCTATTGATTGGTTGATATGGACACAGAAATATATCCGTAGTGCGAAGAGTGGAATTTTCGGTCTTTGGTGGAGTGCCCGACAGTTAACGGATGGTAGATCCCGTGACTAAAGAGTTTAGTCAGTTATTCACATACCATTGGAGCTTCAAGCTACAGGTCCATAAGGTCCCCTTGGTAGTTCAATGGATTCAAGTTGAGAATCAGTTCTTGGGGTTAGTTTGAACTGTTCAAATTAACAAGAGGAAATTCAATTATATATGATATAGTTGGTGATGTATGAGATGCATCAAGTGGATGAATTAATGTAAATATGATTTCCATTAAGTACCATAACATAGAAAAAGAACCATGGTTTATGTGTTTCATAAGATGAAATATTAAAACTATAGGTTATAAATATAATATGGTAAGTTAGTTATCATATTTATTTATAATATATTAATTATATGATAATTAAATATTTTTCTCTAATAACCGATTAAGTGGGAGGTTATTGGTGGTTTTATGGCAACCGTGAGATAAAAGAAAAAAGGTTTTCCTAAAATTAGAAGTTGCCTCATTTAGAAATAACTCACGGATAAGCTATCAAGGGAAAGATTTTCACTAAACGATAGCTGGCAGAGACTAAACGATCGTGGAGCTTTGACTATACGATAGTTCATCAGTTGATCGTAGCTAAACGATCGAGTGGCTTTTTCTATGTGATAGTCTGCCATTTATTATACTTTCAAGCACATCGCCTATACGATAGATTGTGTTGTCTCTCACTTGCTCGATCGTCTACACGATCATTGTCCTCCAGTATCTTCCTCAAGCCAAGATCATACAGAGCCCAAAATTCCTTGATTCTCACACCAAGAATACTAAGGTAACCATTGTGGTGGTGTCCTCACTCACTTCGAGAATCAAGTGTGACTCGATTGGTGTTCGTGGAGGCTGTTCATTGTGTTCGTTGTGTTCCTGCTGTTTGTAGCAGTTTGTTCGTTGCGTTCGTGTTTCTGTGGACACTTGTAGATTGATCGAGGAATTCTTGAAGAATGGTTCTTCAAAGGTACACATACTCTATCTTGTGATACTCTTGTTAGCATGCTATAATTTCGTGTTGTGCATGACTTGTTAGTTTCCGTTCTTAGACTGTAATTGTTTATGTTCAATTCAAATGGAATATGGAATAATCCTTCCACTACTCATGGAAATCCTCATGTCTAATTTCCTTTAGCTTTTACATTCATCAGACCACAGAGGTCTGAATTTACTAGCTCTAAAGGTTATTTGGCCCTATGACCCTTTCCAGTAAAAGGTCTCTTAGACATCTTGCCTTCAAGGCATGACTCACACATAGGTAAAGAATTTTCTTCTAACTCGCATAGAAGTCCATTCTTCACCAACCTCTCAATCCTATTGAGATTGATGTATCCTAGTCTTAGGTGCCAAAGTTGAGCATTTTTTTTAGGAGAAATTTTAAATCTTTTATGTTGAGTTACTACAGTCTTAAACATTTTTGTGTTATGTAGGGCATTAGTTGCTAAAGGTCTGCACATAAAGATTACTTTCCAGTTTTGCAGAACAAATATCAACATCATTCTTAGAAATAAACACTTTATTAAAAAGAAAGTTGATATTATAAGAATGTTCAAGCAAACATTTTACAGAAACTAAGTTCCTTTTTAAATCAAGAACTACATATACATCATTTAAACAAGAAATTTATTCTGTAAAGTCAAGTAGAGACCTCCCACTACAACAGCTGAGATGACGTGCCCAGTTCTAACCTGCATCGTCATCTCATCAGCATCTAGTTGCTGCCAGGAACTAATTCCCGAAAATGAAGAACAAGCATGGTTAGTGGCCCAAAGTCAATAATCCAGGAAAAATCATCATTCTCCACTAAAAAGGTGATGACATGCAGAAATGCACGCCATCTTAGGCCTTTTATATAGAATTATGAACACTGTTAAGCAGAATATGCGGCAATTATGTTAGAAATTCATGAGAAAATAAGCTTAAGACGTTTCAGCATTGAGAATCTCGGCTAACCCATTATTATGTGTTTTATGTGTCCAATTGTCTATTTGTATAGCTAACGCAGGAAGTCGATGCAAACGTGGAAGTCGGACTACTGCATAGACGACCGCATGCGGAGAAACTCTCCATTGCAAAGGCGAACGCATTCGATCAACGCATGGGTGTTGCGATAATCAGCCGCATGCGTCCATCGCATAGAAGTTGCGATCGTCAAGCGATTGCGGTCATCGTGTAGAGTCTGTCTCTTATACACATCTAGATGTGTATAAGAGACAGATAGCATGCGGAGAAACTCTCCATTGCAAAGGCGAACGCATTCGATCAACGCATGGGTGTTGCGATAATCAGCCGCATGCGTCCATCGCATAGAAGTTGCGCTCGTCAAGCGATTGCGGTCATCGTGTAGAGTTGTGGTATTAAGCGAATGCAGTCACTGCACGATTATGGCTACACGATAACGCATACTAGTGGGATCAATGCAAGGTTAGTGGAATGAATGCATCAACACATATCTCGGGAAAATCAAAAGATGATGTTGACATTTTACCTACCACGCCGTTAGCAGCAGAGATTCAGAAAAAGACTAACGCGCTGCAAATGTCAGAATAAGAGCAGTCCATTAATGCTGTCGGGGATCCAAGCTCTATATATAGAAGCCGCTAAGCAGAATTTGAAATCATCCAAGTTTTCGCCTTAGGTTTTCTTTAGGGTGGATTCTTGTGATCCAGACAAATGCGTGAGAAAGAAGCTTGAGAGTTCTTCATCTCCTTATTTCATTCCGAGTGACGACCAGAGCCTTCGACCAGAGCTAGATCTCAAGAGACTCAGCTCCATCGCCCATCCATGGCACCACTGGCAGCCTTGACACACATCCACTGGAAGTAAGACATTGCTTCTAGCTGGTCATTTCATTTTCTCTTCTTTTCTTATATTGTATTGTATTACATTTTGGGATTAAGGAATTAATACATTATGTGTTCAATGCATTTCTGTGTTTTCTTCGATTCCATCTCTATCTTCTTTACTTAGCATCCTTAACATTCATTGCATCACTTAGTGATATTGCTAGAGTATCGCGTACTTAGTCATTTGGATTAGAGATATGAAGCATGTAGCAAACCATCGAGAGGTGTGCGTTGCGTGAGTGTTTGAGAAAACCTTATTTGCTTAGTGTGAAGCTGTAGCAATGCCTGTCTATAGGCAGATGCAATGCTTGTCTATGAGTAAAGTCAGCAATAACTAACTGCCCGAAAGGGTAAGTGGTTAGCCACATCAAGCAATGTAAGCTTTGTCCAATAGAGATAGGAATAATCTTGCGTCAGCCAAGTTCATGTGGTTTCCTTGTTTTATGAGCGCATCATTCATCATTTAGGCATACTTGAGAGAGTAGTCTAAAACCCAAATCTAAGACTCGAGAGAGTGGATTGGAACACATAAGCAATAATGGGGAACTTAGAGATAAGCTCCATTTGCTATCACACAACGTATGCTCCCTATGGAGAGGATATTGCATGCGTCCAGGAAGTAGAATATAGTGGTGATACGTGGCTATCACACTCATGCGGTGAGAGAACATGAGCGGGTTATGGAGGTTTAGGCATAGGCTTCTCGGCACTATCGCATATACATCGCATACGTCCTAGAATTAGGCTCAAGTGTGTGTAGCATGATCGCATAGCTTGTGTTGGCTAAGACTGCCCTTGCGGTCACTCTTAAGCGTTGCGATGAAGACATCTTCACCTTTTATCTATTTTCCCATCTATTTATTTCTCATCAACGGCTGTCGTGTCTCTACCTCTCATTCATATTCTCATTGCGTTGTCTGTTACTTAGGAGTAGAAGTAGTGTTAGCTTAAAACCTCCCATCCATTCTTTTATTCAACCGCCGCATGCACATTACCGCATACATCTAACTACAAGTCCTTGAGTTTCGACCTCAGATCACCCGAGAAACTTGCGTTCGCATTATACTTGGCGTGAGCGCAAGAAAACTTGTGACAGGAATGCATGGTCATCGCATACATTTGTTAACGCATAGTTCACTCTAACACATGACCATCGACACATGATAATCAACGCATACATTTAGAACATGCATCGCATAGTGCGTTCACTTAATTTTAGTTATCAAGTCCTCGACAATTTGGTAATCTAAATTTCCGTCATCAAGTTGTTGGCACCGTTGCCGAGGACTTGGCAACTAATTCTTTGTTAAGTTTTGTGTCTCTGCAGGCAATCTTTTTATCTTGGGAGTATTGTAGCTTGTGTGACCAAGTTGCAATGAATATTGAAGTGTAGGCGATGCGCCAAAAGCCAATATTGACCCCAAGGTAGAAGCGCAATCAGTCGCATGAGCTGTAGGCAGTTCTAAGCACATGGTGGTCAACATACGCCCAACAATTGCTGGATGTTCCAATGGTCATGGCATCTTGACCTAAGCAGTTGAGAGAAATCTCCTGCATAGAAGACTCCTTGCGGTGACAACACTCCAATTTTTCTAGGGACGTCTTCTACTCTATCTTTACCGTGCTTTCATAGTTTAGTTTATTTTCATTTTTATTGTTATTTTGGATATGCGGCTTCTTCCTTGGTTGTGGTGTGTTTACTCTTTGTAGGTGCAACAATAAGTCTACCCGGTACATAGTACAACAAAAGAATTCCCTCCATCCTTCAACGCACGACTTCGATCGCGTGAATTCCAACACATGATCACATGCATTATTTTGCCTAAGGTTCTTTTCTTGTTATCTTTTATGCACTATCCTTTTGAAATTATTTTTTCCCGATTGGTTGCTTTGCAGTGTTTCTATGATGGTACGTATAATTCACTGCATCTTCTAACTAAGCATCGCAAGGTGCTTCTTACCTTTAATAGCTTCTTCAAATTTTGAAAGTCTTAAATTTAATTACGTGCAAACCTTTGCTCAAATGGTTATTATCGCATTCCTGTGAGTTTGCTTTTAGCTTTGCGGAGAGAACGCTGCCAACCTCTAAGTTTGGGGGTGGCAGCGGTCTCGGAGAATTGCGTTCATTACATTGTGATCATTTGAAAAAAAAAAAAGAAAAAAAGTGAGAATTTTGAGAATAACAACTCCACTGTCAATGCCATGGAGAAACCCATGTTGATAAGAGTTAAGTTGTGTAAGGCACTTAGCTGTAGTTGGGTGTCCGCATGACACACGTGGGGGCAAGCCAAAACGAAAGTAAGTCGCCAGGACCAACGTATAAGCGCAACTTCTCTGTCCGTCGCAAGCCAAATCTAGCAAGACAAGAGTTGAGTTGAATATGGAACGCAACCAAGTTGGATGCCCGCACGACACACGTGCGGGTAAGCCAAAACGAAGAGCGTAACCAGGTTCAATGTCGCATTTGAATAAGTAATTGCAAAGTTTTGAAGTGTTTTGAACGAATGCATTCTCAAAAGCTAAACACAAAGTTGCGGTGAATGAATAAAAAGTTTTTGAGCAAAGGCTTGCAGAGCTACACTTAGAAAATATCTTTGTGAAGAAGCAACCAAAGTGGAGGAGAGCATTGCGGCGATGGTTAGAGGCATGAGTAAATTATATTCTGAGAAGCTGGTCATCGCAAAGGAAAGCAAGAAGGTGAGTTAGAATTTCTTGAGTATAACGCATGCTTGAGGACAAGCATGATTCTAAGTTTGGGGGTGTGATGACATGCAGAAATGCATGCCACCTTAGGCCTTTTATTTAGAATTATGAAGGCTGTTAGGCAGAATAGGCAACAATTATGTTAGGAATTCATGAGAAAATGAGATTGCGGCATTCAACATTGAAAATCTTGTCTAACTCATTATTATGCATTATTATGCGTTTAATTGTCTATTTTGTAGCTAACGTAGGAAGTGGACGCAAATGCGGAAGCCGGACTACCGCATAGACGACTCGTGCGGAGAAACTCTCCACCGCAAAGGCGAACACATTCGATCAACGTATGGGTGTTGCGATAATCAGCCGCATGCGTCTATCACGGAGTTAACATCGTCAAAGCGATTGCTCATCTGTAGAGTTGCTGGTATTAAGTGAATGTGTCACTGCACGATGTTGGCTACACGATAACGCATACTAGTGTCAATAAGGTTGGTGGAATGAACGCATCAATGCATATCTCGGGAAAATCAAAAGATGATGTTGACATTTCACCTACCATGTCGTTAGCAGCAGAGATTCAAAAAAGGAGTAGCGTGCCGCGAATGTTAGAATCAAAACAATCCATTAATGTTGTCGGCGATCCAAGCTCTATATATAGAAGCCGTTGAGCAGAATTTCAAATCATCCAAGGTTTTCGCCTGAGGTTCGCCTTAGGGCAGATCCTTGTGAGCGAGACAAATGCGTGAGAAAGAAGCTTGAGAGTTCTTCATCTCCTTCTTCCATTCTGAGTGATGACCGGAGCCTTCGACCGGAGCTAGATCTCAAGAGAGTTAACTCCACCGCCCATCCATGGCACCACAGTAGCCTTGACACACATCCGCTGGAAGCAAGACATTGCTTCCAGCTAGTCATTTCATTTTCTCTTGTTTTCTTATATTGCATCGTATTACATTTTGGGATTAAGGAATTAATACATTATGTGTTCAATGCATTTCTATGTTTCCTTCGATTCCATCTCCATCTTCTTTACTTAGCATCCTTAACTTTCATTGCATCAGTTAGTGAGATTGCTAGAGTATCACATACTTAGTCATGTGAATTAGAGATATGAAGCATGTACCAAACCACCGAGAGGTGTGCGTTGCGTGAGTGTGTAAGAAAACCTTATTTGCTTAGTGTGAAGCTGTAGCAATGCCTGTCTATAGGCAGACGCAATGCTTGTCTATGACTAAAGTCAGCAACAACTAACTACCCGGGAGGGTAAGTGGTTGGTCGCATCAAGCAATGTAAGCTTTGTTCACTAGAGATAGGAATAATCTTGCGTCAGCCAAGTTCATGCGGTTACCTTGTTTTATGAGCGCATCATTCATCATTTAGGCATACTTGAGAGAGTAGTCTAAAACCCAAATCTAAGACTCGAGAGAGCAGATTGGAACGCATAAGCAAGAATGGGGAACTTAGAGATGATCTCTATTTGCTATGACACAGCGTATGCACCCTACGAAAAGGATATTGCATGCGTCCAGGAAGTAGGATATGGTGGTGATATGCGGCTATCACGCTCATGCGGCGAGAGCACATGAGCGGGTTATGGAGGTTTAGGCATAGGCTTCTCGGCACTATCGCATATACATCGCATACGTCCTAGAATTAGGCTTAAGTGTGTGTATCGTGATCGCATAGCTTGTATTGGCTGAGGTTGCCCTTACGGTCACTCTTAAAGGTTGCAATGAAGACATCTTCACCTTTTATCTATTTTCCCATCCATTTATTTCACGTCAACAGTTGTCGTGTCTCTACCTCTCATTCATATTATCATTACGTTGTCTATTACTTAGGAGTAGGAGTAGTGTTAGCTTAAAACCTCCCATCCATTCTTTTATTTAATCGCCGCATGCATATTACTACATACATCTAGCTACAAGCTCCTAAGTTCGACCTTGGATCACCAGAGAAACTTGCATTCGCATTATACTTGGCGTGAGCACAAGAAAACTTGTGATAGGAACGCATGGTCATCGTATACATTTGTTAATGCATAGTTCACTCTAACGCATGACCATCGACGCATGATAATCAACGCATACATTTAGAACATGCATGGCATAGTGCGTTCACTTAATTTTAGTTATCAAGTCCTCGACGATTTGGTAATCTGAATTTCCGTCATCAACAGGTTTCCAATACAAGTAAATCATATTTACCTTATTTGGCCTTCTTCCTTTCTGCCAAGTATTTGGGGCAGTTTCTTTTCTAATGACCATCTTGGTTGAAATGGAAACAGATTCCCTTTGCAGCCTTGATGGGTTTTCTACCCCTTTGAGCAGCAACTACAGGGTTAGCTTTCCCCTTTCCACCCTTCTTTTTCTTCCACTTTTTGGTGCCAGAGGAAGAAGGTACAGACTTAGTTTCAGAGATTGAACCTTTATGGAACTTTTTAGAAGATGAAGCAACATTTGTTTCACCCTTCTACTCCTTGCTTTTCATCAAGGATTGGAAGGTCTACATCTCAAGCAGAGTGGTCAGGTTGTAGTCAATCTTGTTCAAAATAGCATTGCTATGGAAATGAAGGAAACTTTCAAGTAAAGATTCTAATATGAAGCTAACCTGACTGGCTTCATTGATGCTTGACTCATTCATCTCCACCACATTGAAGTGGACCATCATGTTGAGAACATGTTTTTGAACAAATGCCCCTTCTTGCATACATGCATTGAAGATGTATTTTAGAGTGTCATGTCTGAGCTATGCAGATGGTTGTCTGAACATTCCCCTTAGGGACTCCATGATCTCACGAGCTGTGAGCATGGGCTCATGCTTCTTGGCCAAGACTTCATTAAGGATGCCAAGATATACACTCAGGCCTTTTCGTTTGCCCGTGTACAATGCTCGTATGCTTGCCGAACATTTCGAGGAGCATTGACAGCTGGAATGGGAGAATGATCCTCCATCAGGACAAAGCGAAGGTAATCGATGACAGTATAGTGTTGATTGTGTTTTCCCAACTTGCATAATTCTCTCCCATTAACTTATTCGTTGCGAGTAAACTTAAAGTAGCAGTAGCCATTTTTGAAGAACTTGCTGAAAAACAACAAACTTTTTACATTTAGTCTACTTGCATTAAATCACTTAAGACAACCAATCAGATTTTTAGCAAAATAGTCTAGTGTACCCTAAGTTACATATATTTTGCAATGATGTTTCAATGAGGCAAGACAAAAAGTCACCGTAGGATGATCAAGTACCCCTTCACTGAAATGAGACATTCTCAACCATTAGACAGAAACAACACCTTGTCACTGTAACTAACAGTCATCATTGTTCGGTCCAGAATTTGTTAAATCTTTAACAATATTGTGTAAGTGTAACCCTTCATTTTAGATTCTAGAGTTCCGCCCCAATGAGCCAACCGTAGGAAAAAAACCGATTGGGATATGAAAAAAAAGCAACTCTATCCATTTCTGGGGATCGAATAAAGCGTCATGCAATATTGCCATCCTTTAGGGGGACACCCACGATGCCATGAGGCGATGCATGAAACTTTATTTAACCTAATGAGAGAGATCGAGGGATGTGTTGTCACACGCCCCACTCTCACTTACTATAAACACTCTCTCCATTCACCTTGTTATTGACCTACACAAATTCCACACGTATGGGGACACCCATGGTGCCTCAAGGCCGAGTGTAGATATCACGGTGTGAATTTGCAGGGAGAAACGTGCAAAGGATAAAATGAAGTATCATATACCCCATTTTCCTCTCATTGAGTGTTTTACCTAGGGTTAATTAAGTTAGGAAAAATCCGACTACTGATTTTATCTAAGTGTTTGTTTAATTTGTTCAAAAACAACTCTTGTCTTTGATGATTAAACAATTTTTATTGAAATCTTATTAAACTCTTTAATAGACTTTGATCAAACTTGCATGCATGTAACAAATCTATCTAATTCACCATTCCAAGTAGGTTCCCAGGTAGGGGTGCGACGTTTCCATCAACTTAAGTACCCCAGCCTAGCCAGAACCCGCCTTAGCCAAAAGGCCCCTTATAAATACATTTGTTACATATTTAATCTTTTATTAAGAATCAATTTAATCCTATTAAACCGATTAAAAGATTAAACTTAGATTTCTAATCTCATTAGAAATGTGATCTTAGGTCTATCTCAATCAAGTTTTAAAACAATTTTAAAAAACGATTATAGCCTAAGGTTTGCATGCAACTCTTAATTATTGATTTTAATTCTAATTTCATTTAGTTATAATAATTATAAATAAATGAAACAATTAAAACATTCATAGCATGCTTGACATACTTTAGTTATTCATAATAATTATAAATTAACCTAAGGTAATGTCATGCTTCATGCAATCTTCATTCATTACTAATGTATATAATAATTATATAACTAGATAATGGATCATACTATAGCATACTTTTCATACATTCATTCAACCATATATTATAACAATTATAATATAAATGATGCATGGATATGCTATAATGCATGCATACATATACTATAACATTTATACTATATGATGCATGTGCATGTTATATAATTTAAAACATGCGTATAATTATATTATAACACTTATAATATAAAATGATGCATGGATATAAATGCATAACCTATTGTGGGTTTTAAAACTATATGACATACAATATGACATATAAGATAAAACATACATCACATGTATATTTAATACTAACAGTTGATGGACCGGGATAGGACACCTAAAAGAAAATTTAAAAGGCTATCTATTACATAAGCAACAGTCCTCTGGTTCAAAATAGGTGAACCAGGCCTTGAACCGCTCGAACCGAACCACCCTTCAACGAACCCTCTGCAGTGATTGTGTAGCAATGCTACAAGATCGTGTAGACTTTGCTTCACGACCGTGTAGCATTTGATACAAGATCATGTAGCTATAGCTACAAGATCTTGTAGAACTTCTTCGTCTTCTTCATCAAAATAGTGCTCTGCAACGAAGCTCCCCGAGAACAGCACGAGCGACTCAAACTTGGAATTACAGACTCTATAGCAAGAACATTCCCAAAACACACAGGGACCTTTACAAACCAAATTTGTAAACAAAGAAAACCTTAAAACAGAGTATCATATCGTGAAACATCTATCAACAAAACCACATTCACAACCATTCATCACATGAAACAGAATGTAGAATTTGAAACACCCACCATCACTGTAAAATCGATTCAACAGAAGAAATGGAATTTGGGATCAGATAACCAGCAACCTGGCTCTAATACCAATTGAAGGAACCCAAACTGAAGGGAACTGTAAGCAGAAGCAAGATCGTCCCAAATCTCATTTTCATTGAATATAAATTTTATAGTAAAACAAAGAAACTAGATATGCATTTATACATAAATTACAGTATGCTATCAAAAGGTTTTAGAAACCTTACCTTTGAAGACCTTTCTTCAAGAAACCCTCAAACAAGCCTTGAACATCTTGAAGACTATCTTCAAGAGAACCTCGATCGAGATAAGAACACAACCACAAAGACTTCCTCGGTATTCTCAGGTAGAGAACCCAGGAGTGGTGGGCTCTAGCTATTTTGGAATGAGGGAAATTTAGTAGAAAGGAGAAAGAAGATTTGTTAATTGTTCAGCAACAATTCCAAAACACATAACTCTTCTGTCTCTTTTCTCACTGTACAAAACGATCTCTCTCTATGAAGCAAGAAGAAGAAAAACTCTTTTCCAATATGCCAAATATATCAACCACCCACTTATATGGGTGGAGAGAAAAGAGGAGAAGGGAGTTGTAACTCTCTTCCTTATTTTTATTTTTTAAAAAAATAACATTTAATATATATATAAATATGATAACTAACTTATCATATAATATATATATATTAAATTATATATTATATCAAATATAACATTTAACCTATAGTTTTAATATTGAATCACATACAATATAATCTATAGTTTCGTTTCTCTCTTATATGGCATTTAATATAAATCACATTTTATATTAAATTTAGTAACGAATCCAATTCATAGAATTTATATTTGAATCTTATTCAAATATTTATCTCCTCTCACTAAAGCTATAATGTATCAAATACATTATAATAATTATATCACATATAATTAAAACAACTTAATTATATCATATATAATTAAATCCCTCTATTAATTTGAACAATTCAAATTAATCCAAAAACTGATTCTCAATTAATCCTATTGGGCTACCAAGGGGACCTCATGGACCTGTAGCTTAAAGCTCCAACGGTACATGAATAACTAATTAAACTCCTTGATTAAGTTATTTACCATCCGTTAACTATCGAGCACTCCACTAAAGACCGACAGTTGCACTCTTCGCACTACAGATATATTTTTGTGTCCATTGGATATAACCAATCAATAGTACAATGACCCTTCACAAATTGCTTATAAGTACAACTAGGCCAAAATTACCATTTTGCCCCTGTAGTTACATCTAATCCCTTAAGTACCACTTATCCCTCTAATGAACAATAGATCATAGTCCAACTATGACTAAACCCCTCTTGGCCCAGGAAATAGTGTGGCGTTATATTGTTCAAGACCGGAATCAGATCTTAAGGGAGCAATTTATCTACTTACCCCGACTTTGGAAAATGAGTGAATTTCTTCTTGTGTAGTTGTGTTCCCAACTCCCCAATCAGACAAACCCCAAAATGGTAGGCTTGTTGAGTCGGCGGTCTGGTCATTCTCACCCATACAAATCAAAAGACCGCACTCATAGGCAGGAGTTCACAACTCACTCAGGATTCAGGTCATGTTACCTATGGTCATCCGGGTGAAATGTAAGTCTCTATTATGAACGGCATTATATAATGAGACTAAACATTTCGTGGTCCTATCTTATACAAACTCCTTTGTATAGAATATCCCCGCTCGCATGTCTTTACATAAATGATCAAGATCAGATCATTTATAGCACTTTACAACAATTGTAACACCTACAAAGCGGGTCATATTCGTAGTGTGATCAAGATAAGGTATCAAGCCTTATCCATCTACCACAAACCATTTAGGTTATTACTTAAACATGATCGACCGGTATGTCTCTACATAGATGTTTAAGTTACAAGAATAACCTTGGATGTTAGTTTATTAGTTTGTGGTTAATGCAACTAAAATATCACATATTTTATTAAATAGACAATGAGTTTGAATAAAATATTATATATTTTATTAAATACACAATGATTTTGTTCAATAATATTTACAAACTATAGGATCCTACGAGATTTAGGACATTAACCCCAACGTTTTTGATAATATGTAGGATAAGGGATCAAAATCTCAAACCTCGAGGTAGATAGTACAAGACTATCTCCATTGAACTATATTCATGTCAACAAAAATTAAAGTCCATTTCCATACTTGACCAACATTGATCAATTGACAACTTTGATGAAATAACAAAATTTCAACGATCATATCGAACCAATCCACCAAGTAAAAGAGAAGTAAGAAGAGAGAATCTGCGAAGGTTATGCCATATCAAATCCACCAAACAAACGCTACGAAAGGAATGGTGAAAACCAATCTGCAACATATTCACAACACTGTTTTAAGCATAAGAGAACAGGGGCATCTCATCTAGTCATGAACAAGCTATATATATAGGCATAGATAAACTCATCCGTATCTGTTTAGACAGGCCATGATATTTCCAGAGACAACTGTTTAACCCTGATATATTTCATTATCAAGGTAATTCGTGAGATATGTCACCATTGAATCCCCGTCGATATAGGGTGTCAATTCCAACGCCTCATATATGTGGCCCTGGGATAAGCTATAATATTCTAGGGTACTTTATTCGGTCGGGAAAGAGGGTTTTTCCAATGTTTTTTTTTTCTTGGTATCAAGAGTTATAGTGTTGGAACATGTTAATTTTATTATACTGTAACCACTAGGCCAACTCGAGATTGTGATAACAACTTAAAAATGAAAATGAAAATATGTCAAGATAATGTTCCAGTTATTATTTTTCATTACTAACCACTAGGACAATGTCTAGCCCTACTATTATTTAGGTGTTTAAACAAGGCAAGTGAGTTTACCAAACATTATAACAAAAGGTTTGTTTATATCAATTATATTTTGGTCTTAAAGTTCAAATATTCTATTTTAATCACTCAACTTCCAAAGTTTTATTTAGTATTTGAACTTTGCATATAAAGTTATTTTAATTCCTACTATAATAATACATTAATTATTTACCATAACTTTGAATATGTTTTGAAACATTAACCTTAACTTAAACTACTTTATGTTTATTCATGCAAACATCTACCCATTAGATTGAATGAATAAATGTGCCTGTGTGATAGATTACTGTAATGACTCTTCATGCAAATTTGGAGTCTAAAACAGAAGGTTCAAAATTTTAAGAACTAAAATGAAAGAATTTCAAATTTTAACCCATAATTTGTTCTCTCTTTGCATATAAACAGCTTTAACTAGTTTTCACTCAAGTCCCATAAGCTTCTCAGATCGTTTATTTTGGCAAATATAATTGTTCCTAATTGGCATATTACGAAAAGCAAATCAAATCTAACTTCGAGTCCTTGAAGACATTTATATGGATGAACCGAGAAGAACAAACCATATCAATACAAAGCAGGATTTCTCATTCAACATCATCAATGGACAGCCACAGTTGAGAAGGCAATTTCTCCTTCTGTATGTTATGAAAGTTGTGAGCAGAAAGAGCATACTTGATCCTTGTAAGCACAGTTTCAATTCAAATGGTTGAACCAGTTCCAATCTTTAAGTGAGACCTTAAAACAATTCACAATAACAAACTAGTGATGAGGAAACAAGTAGAGCTATAGTTAGTGTAGTTAAAACAATAACTTAAAAATTGTTCTCACACGTCCACTGTGTATGTTGAACTCTTCTGTCTGATATAAGGTGAGAGGAAACAAAAGCCTGCACAAATAGCTAAGTAAAAGAATATCTAACTTCACATTCAAATTCAAGTGATTTCACAAAGATAATTGTCGTAAGGAATTCCTAGTAAGTAGTAACCGTGTTGAGTTCCAAATACAGGAAAAGTAGTAACTCTACCAATTACCAAATATATTCATATATAAGATGTAAATATACATGTATTTAATAATTGAGATTAGCAAGTAAAGAAAATAAGAAACTTCACAAGGAGTAAAATAATTCTCAGAAAACAACTTCAAACTAGTAAACCAAAAACTTAGATTACTGAATAGCTCGACAGAAAAAAAAAATCTATTGGGATATCATCTGAATGTATTTAATATGACGATATCTCCTTATGTTACTAAATGGCTCATCTAGCTAGCCAACAAAGAACGTCCATTTGTAGTAGAAGAAAAGCTGAAAATGGGCATCTAACTCGAGAACTAGAAAGGTATTTACATATTAATATAATGCAACATATGTCATACCACCCTACTGTCATCATCGTTTCTCTCCTCATTTTTGGAACCCAAGCCATCTTGATGCGCTACATCATATGTGGCATGAAGGCCAATAAACAGATAGTACAGAAGCATTACTGCGCTGCAAATGAAGAACCTTAAGAATGCCACGGTACCCAAAGATCCAATAAGAGTGAGATTCATCCCTATGGACAGTGATGGGAGCCAGGGAACAAGAGGGACACCCCAAACCTTCGGTGATCGATACTTGGGAAGGAACGACATAGCCAGCGTGCTAAGGAACCAAATCAAGGCAGGCACAACATACTCAATCCATCCATGCCTATTCAAATTCCAAACTACTGCCAATGTTAAACAAGAACCAAAAATGATAAATAAACAAATCAGAAACTTGATATAATCACTTCTTGGTGTTGTGTCCTTAACATAGTATCGCCTTACTAGCAATGCAACAGCCATAAGCATAAAAATGGCAAGTGTGCTGAATGAAAAAACACTTGATAAGACGTCCAAACTGGAGAAAAATGCAACGATTGCACTAGTTATGGTCGTCAAAAGTGTAGCATATACGGGAGTTCCAGTTTTCGGGTGAACTAAGGCGAAGAGGGGTGGAATCAGATGGGCTCTAGCAATCTGTGTGGTGTAGCGAGCCTGTCCCATTGATCCCACCAGCAAGCTTGTAGTCATTCCCTTGATAGCAACTATGCTAACTACGTATTTAGCCCATGTCATCCCAATTTTATCAAAAGCAACGGAAAAGGCTGCATTCCTGTCAATCTCTGTATACTTTTGCAGCATTGTTAAGGACAAGGCCATCAAGCAATAGATCACAGAGATCACAGACATGGACCCAATCAAACCTATCGGTATATCCCTTGAAGGTTGTTTGGTTTCCTCAGCCATGGTGGCCACCATATCAAATCCAGTATAAGACCAGTAAACAACAGCTGCAGCTCGAAAAACACCCTTCGCTCCAAAAGGGAAAAAGGGTACCAAATTTGCAGAATTCCCTTTTACAAATCCAACCACAATCACAAAGGCAATCAGCAAGCTACTAATTATAGAAGTTATCCATGTCAAGAAAGATGTTCTCCTCGTTCCACTCATAGCAATACCATTAGCAACAAGAAGCACTATAACAGCAATTGGATCCAGAAGATTAAACCCTTCAGACAAGAAACTCGCCTTAATCCGAAGAAAATCGGGGTTATCAGTGTTGATCATACTCGCAAAATAGGAAGACCAAGACCGACCGAGTCCAGCCGCACCAACAATTGCCTCCAAGAAGATATTCCCCGCAGCGATGAACGCAATAAAATCTCCCAATTCGATGCGAAGAAAAGAGAACGACCCTCCGGCGACAGGAACTTCGACAGCAAATTCAGAATAACAGAAAACAGAGAGCAGTGCAGATAGGCCCGAAACTATGTAAGAGATCACAATTGAGGGTCCGGCATCATCGCGTGCTTCTAAGCCGGTGATCGTGAAAATGCCGGAACCAACTACAGAACCAAAAGCGAGCCATATCAAATCCCACCAAGTGAGGCATTTCTTCATCCCGACTTCGCTGGCCTTAGGAAGTTCGAAGAGCTCATTAGCGTCGGAGGAGCGGTCCAGAAGACGGTCCTTGAGCCGGGAACACGTTTGCGACAGAGCATATTTGTACGATGAACAGTCCCGGAATGACTCTTCTGGAAAAACATCTTCCTTGCTCCACCTCCTCCAGTAGCTTCTTTGCACCGGCGGCGGCGGTCCATATGGTGGCTCCGACGTGGGGGCGTCCATTCCGGCGAGATTGGCGGTGAGAGGGATTGAAGTTTTGATTTGGCTGATTACAAGAGTGATCGCTGATTGGCGATAAAAATATCTGATTTTATTTTATATTTAAACAAAAAAGAAACTACCTTTTTTTTAGAAAATTTATTTGATTTTATTTTACACACCCTGAAAATATGGATTATTATTTTTATTCAAAGAAAATATGAATTATTTATAGTCACGTGATGGGCATTCCGAATTTTAAATTTGAAGTATAGAACCACTCTTTTGGTAAAATTATAGATCTGGCCTTTATTTTGAACCTAGTCTTTATTTAGTCTACATAATTTTTATAAGATTTGGCCCATTTAAAAATTATTCAATAGATAAGTTACGAAGAAAAATTATAAGATTTATACTTACAAAAGAAAATATATAATGAACAAAATAATAATGATTTATTTAAAATTATTATTACCATATTTACAAATAATAATAAAATATCATCGTCTATCTGCGATAGATTGCAATAGACCACGATAGACGACTATATCTATCATGACACAATAGACATCATAGACATGATAGACGGTGAAATTTTAATATATTTGTAAATATTTTTTTTGGTTCAATTTTCTATATTTAAAAATAATCCAAACTAAACTTAGGAAGAGGAGAAATTAGTTTTTTTCTAAAAATAAAAATAGATGGTATTGATTGAATTATTTATGTGTTTATCTTTTTATAGTAAATGTGATATCTAATTAGATAATTTGGACAAAATGGTAAAACACAAAGAACAAATCTTAATGATTCTTGTCACAAAATAAAATTTTCCATAAATTGGTCAGAAGGTGAATTCTGTGAGTGAATTCAAAACATGATCACTCTTGAAAGATTATGTTAAAGGATATAAATAAGTTGTAAAATTAATACCTTAATGCAATAATACAAAGGAAAAAAAAGACTATAAAATGGTAACTTTAGCCATTGTTTTCTAAATGATTTCCTTTGTTATTCCATCTTTAACCATTTTCAATGCATCACCGTTTAATAATATATTTGATATACTTTAGGTTGGTATATATACTTTTATTTGATAGTGATACGATAATCAACTACTATAATTCAATAATTTATGCAATTGTTATACTAAATTACCATTCATTATATCAAATTTATTGGTCAATGAGTACTCGTACACTTGTTACTATTCATGAACTTAAATTGAATACTCATTCATTTGTTTAAAATATAAGGGGCGGTGAAGTTCGCAATTTGGATTCTGTTTTATGTTTTCAGATTCACTGAGTTCAGTGAATATGTTTTTGATAGATAATTCGAATTCTATTTTTTAAAACTGTTTTTGGATTATGTGATCTAAATAGTATAAATTCTGAAAATAACATTTTTATGTTGTATCCAAATTTGAATTTTAAAATTTTAAATATAAAATTATATTAAATAAAAAATAAAAGAATTTAGAAACATGGTATGTCAAATTATAAACTTATTTCAAAATTTTTAAATTAAAATATGTATTATATAATGTATTATAAATTATGTTAAATTCTAAATTTGGTTCCTATATGTTGGATAAAGTTAAAAGTTATTCCATATAGTTTTAAATTTTAGAAATTAGTTCCTATAGTTTGATATAACTTCATATATAGTCTCTATGGTTTGTTATATCCTCTTAAATATGCCTTAATATAGAGACTATTTATGAAGTTTTTATCAAACCATAGGGAAAATTTTGAATTAGAAACCATAAACCTAAATTTAAATTTTTTCCAAATGATAAGAACACAAATTTTAATTTATACTATTAATTATATAATATTATAAAATAATAATATATATATTTTTTAATATAAACCATATTTATAAATAAATTGATAATAGTTTATTGTCAACTAATACTTAATGGACAACTACAGCTAGTTTGTAATTGTTTAAGTTATAATCCAATTTATGAATTCTGCTATCAAACACATATAAAATACAACTCTATTTTCATTTGATCCCTTGTTTTCAAATTTCTGTTTTCAAATTCTCTACCAAACAGACCCTAAATTTTTTAGTACATCGTCATCAACTTGCATGGTTCAATTCACCGTTTTGGTAACCATTTTGAATATATAATCGATAAACTATTGGTACTTCAATGTTACACTTGAAATTAAATTTTGAACAAGTGATTATCTACCATTAATATAATAGAATCAATGTATTTTAAAAAAGTATTATATACTAATAATGCGCCAATGTTGTACTTGAAATTAATCTTGAAGTGATATTGATATACTACTAAATACACCAATGTTATACTTAAAATTTTATTTAAAATAAATATAATTGATATACTCTCGATACAACAATGTTAGCCTTTAAATGGATTTATTATGAGTGTTGATATATTATACACCAATGATATACTTAAAATGAATTTTTAACGACTACTAATATATTATTGATACATCGTACTTCGGTGAAATTTTAAATTAATTTATTCAAATATTAATAAATATCTCAACTGCATGATTTTAATACATGTTTTGGCACTTTTCCTTGGTGGAAGCTGTACTTTAAACATTGCCCCTTTGTTAAAAAGAAGTTATTTACCCCTTTAACTAGTCTAAAATGGATAAAATGTTCAAGTATATATCGTTTTAACCATCTAAAATGTGTTTTTACTATTTTAGGTTGTTTTTATGAGCTTTTACAACAGAAATCTAGCTGTTTTGCACATTTTGGCAACGGTGCACCTTAAAAACATTCTAAAATCCCACATTTGTACGAGTTTCTCGGTCCACAGTTGTTATTCAGTCGAAAATGCCCGATAAATTCTTAGAGCACCATTTTCGACCTCCACTCAACAACTTTAGGTCTGTATAAATGATTGGAAGCCCCTCTTGAAGATTCATCATTCCTAAGGAGAAATCTCACCACTCCCATCCAGAATCTCTTCAAGAATGGAAGTTCCCCATACTTGTATATCAATTGAGCTATGCTCGGTTTGACAATAATCCTGAGTCTAGATCATCCATACCCTCACGAGAACCTGTGTAGAGAGAGAATTAATCTTTGAGAAATGTTGAATTCGACCTAGTAGGCATTAAAGGGTGATAATTTGCCTCAAAGAGTGCTTCTACTGTATTTTTCCAACACTATTTCAGTTTTCTCTTATGCTTTCTATTTCTTATTTCCTTATTCTTTGAATGTTGATATTGTAATCATGACTTTTGAATTAATGAAATCTATTCATTCATTCTAAGTTATGAACTAAATTTCTGATAGATTCAGTCACGTGGATACTTTAAGATCTCGTGATTTGAGTAAATGCTAACTTATCATGTCGCCTTAGCTCTTACATTTCCTTTGTTGAGTATAATGTTAATTTGTTAAGCTGAATAGGCCAATTAATGAATTCTATTCCTTCTTTCTTAGTTATGAACTAAATTTATAAGGGATTCAATCATGTGGATACCTTAAGATCTCCTAGCTTGAGCAAATGCTAACTCATCATGTCGCCTTGACTCTTACATTTCCTTTGTTGAGTATAATGTTAATTTGTTAAGCTAAATTGACCACTTAATTTAACATACTAGTTGAGTTTTAATGCTAAGAAGATTAAGGTAAAAATTAATTTCACAAAGAAATACGAGACTAAGAGCCTAGAGATAGGATTGTCATGTATGCTTGGAGATAGGGTATACTGTAGGATATAGAAATTGCATAAAAATGATTTAAGATTTAGCTAGTCATATGAATATAGAATTAGATACTTAGGCTTCTAAAGAAACTTGAGACAATATTAAATATGAGAATTTTTCTGTCCACGTTGAGTCGCTGTCAACCTAATGCGGCCGCAAGTTCAAGGCATAGCCCTCTTTCGGTTGAAACGAATTGTAATCCCTCATTATCAAGTATTGTTTGTTGTTTTTATACAGTACCCATGTTGGGATTGGTGTCCTAATTCTCCCTAGGTCTCGTTATTTTGTAAAGATGCACATTGTTTAATGAATAAAATAAGTGTTATTTAATTCTGACATTTACTCATATCCAATAAACAAAACTCCTTGGTTATCTTATGTGACCTTAAGCATGTATATGTGATATACAAGTAGATCATTGATGCTCGATTTTATGAAGTGAATTATGGATGATATTCGATGGTGAAATTGCATTGTGCACTCATGTTTCCCCAGCGGAATCCAAGTGTAAATTCCACTAAGTTTCCTGGTAAGTTCAAGGTTGAACTCAGGGACTTGTGAAAACAGGTTGTGTTGGTAATTTTTATGAAAACTTTGCGGTAACTGGATAAATAAATAAACTGTTGGGATTGTTACTTGCGTTGATGAAAAATAAACAAATGCGGCGGAGTTTGAAAAGAGTTGATAAACGGGAAATGCGATGAGTGAATGGGTTGAGAAAAGTTTCGGCTAACACTTCCTAGGATGCGTTCATGCTATGCGATCATGCAACATGCATACAACAGTAAATCACCTCTCGGTGCGAATGCCACGACTTTAAGGCTAGAACGCATACGATATATGTGCTAAGTCTATAGAACCTATACATAAGTCTGTTCTTACTTATTCGATGACGAAATGACACACACACAAATAAGGGGACCACATAATATCATTCCCATCTCTAGGATGCATGCGATGCAGGTTGACAAACAGAGCTTATCTCTAAGTCCCTATCTCTTGTTTATGCAGTTCTAATCTTGCTCTCTCGAGTCCAGATTCTAACCTAGCTCTCTCGAGTCATTAGGTTCTTTCTTTAGACTCTCTTTCGAGTAGCTCTAAAGGGTATTTGGCACAACATAAAACAAGACAATCGAAGCAATGAACTTCCTAGGTCATGATAGCTTAATTCTTCGCAACCCATTCGCCTAGTTTAGCTACTCAAGCGTGCTAAGAGAGTGAACAGATGTAGAAATAAAACTTCCATTATATAAATATAAAGATGAAGTACAAAATAACAATGCAAGTATAGAATAAAGGGCCTGGTAGCAATCTCTTGTTGCCCAGGCTTTTACACTGTTTTTCTACTCGTGCTCAAAAGATAATCTCGCTCTCACGAGATTCGGCTCGCTCTCTGCTTCTTCGCCTCAAGGTTCTCTCTTGAGTTTCCCTGAGCGATTTCTGGTGTCACCACTCTTCTCTTGCTCCGCCTTAAAACGAAAGGAAAACTATGAACAAAGACGTGTGAACTGAAGTATGAAATTTTGAACTGCTGAACGGTGAACCCCTTTTCTGAAAGATGCCCTTGGTATTTATAGAACATCCAGAGTGAAAGTCGGCTTCTCTCTCATGATTGTACAGATAGGATTGCTTTAATTCTTGACTGGTGCGTCGAATATTTGTCACCGAAAAGCTGAATGTATTGTGATCGTTGTCGGCTGTCAACTTAATTCGGATTCGACTGTCATCAGCTTTCTATCCCATCGCGATTAATTAACCTTTCACCCAGATGCGCCCACCATGTTTTACTGACCAAGTTGCGGTGATCCTTTTCGGGCGAATATTTGCGAACACGATCATCGCAAAGCCTTGCCGTAATGCTGCGCTCGACCAATGACTTCCTATGATCGCAATTTCCACCTTGCATCATCACATATTCTGCACAAAAATACAAAAATCAATTGTTTTAATGCGATGAACGCATGCGACCGCAATATTATGAAATTGATGCTTAATGGACGCAATTTGACATATTTTATCAACGGAAGCCAACATTGTTTAAAAACTTAGCACTATGATAATGTGTATTTCTGCCCGTTATCACACCCCCAAATTTAAACAATGTCTGTCCTCAAGCATAAGCTAAAGATTTCCTTTAGCAAGTCAATCGCAATGTTCTTTTCCTAGATTTCTAAAGGATACTTCGTTCAAATCCTATGTACCAAAGTTTCCTTAAGTCTTATTCAAGTCTCTTCTTAAAATATTTCTAAGACCTAGGGACTGCAAGCTTAACCTTCAAAAGGACTTTACTAATTTCCGAAACATTGCATGATTTATTTCAAAAAGAAAATTTTCCACCAAGGTGTCAAATGATTTTATCCTTGCATATTTCTTGTCATTGTTATATTTTTTTTACCCTGTCTCTTATACACATCTAGATGTGTATAAGAGACAGATTTCTTGTCATTGTTATATTTTTTTTTCTCTGACCTTGCGCTGATCCAAGTGCCTTGCCTTCATTTTGGCTTGCCCCCACATGTGTCATGCGAACATCCAACTACGAGCAATGCGCTCTTTCTCAGACTAAACTCATGCCTACTTGGTAGTGGAGTTGCGGTCATTTATTTATGCGTTGATCCTGGTGACTTACTTTCATTTTGGCTTGCCCCTACGTGTGTCATGCGGACATCCAACTACAGGTAAGTGCCTTTCACAACTTAACTCTTATCAACATAGGTTTCCCATTGCGTTGATAGTGGAGTTGTTATTCTCAAAATTTATTTTTTTTTTCAAAATAGCAAGGTTGAAAATAAATACCTCACCCCCAAATTTAAAATGCGGCAATGTCCTCATTTCCAAAAAATTGAGATAAGTCATGCGATGTTCTTAGAAAGTTTCGTAAAGAGAGTTTGAAAGAAAGCTAGCAAACCCCTAACTTCTAGAAATATTTTATGAGGTGACTATCTTAAAGTTAAGATGAATCTAGTATATACGAAAGAAATAGAAGCATGTTTTTTATCATTGAAATCATACTTGGCAAAGAAACGGCATGCGGTAACTTACTAAATTTATCTATGTCAAATGATTGCGGTAATCAAAGAGGATGTAGTGATAAAACTTTTAAAGCTAACATGCGATGCGATAGCGCAAAATTTGAAATAAAGATAAGGAGGAATACATCCCTAAATTTGCATTGTCGCCCGCATTATGTATTGACGTATCCATCTTTGCGACGATCTCTCTTCTTTGGATTGCGGTGATGGAGTGAGATAATTTGTTGCTTCATGTAACATCTCCGCAATCCTGTGCCTTAATCGTTGCAAGAAAAACAGATAGAGGATCAAATTATTTTAAACAAAACAAAACTCATTATCGCAATCTCCATTTTTTTTTAAGAAATAAAAGATAAGGATTGATACAGACTGAAAAGATATAGTGAGAATTCCGAATAGTAGAGAAGAATTGAAGAATTGATGCTTCCCAAAACTTGCGTCCTTGATGGATTGCGATCGTTTGATAACGCAAGGACTACCTACTTCCTTCTTTATTCAAAGTTCTTTAGTTCTACAGAGTCGACGTGGCGATGCCATCCTTCTCCATGATATGCCTTCTCGCTGCCCATTAACTTTGAATATGTTGGTTTTGTCATCATTTAATAATTCCACCGCACCATGCAGGAATACTTGTCTAACTATGAATGGTCTGGACCAACGTGACTAGTTTTCCCGAGAAGAGCCGCAGACGTGAGTTGAAGAGTAAGACCCTCTACCCGACTTGGAGGTTTTTGCTGCATATGTGTTTGTCGTGCCAGCACTTGGTGCGCTCTTTGTAAATCTTCGCATTTTCATATGCGTTAATCCTCCATTCTTCTAGCTCGACCAATTGCATTTTTCATGCTTCTTCTGCTTTCTTCAAATCAAAGTTCAGCTTCTTTACTGCCCATAGTGCCTTATATTTCAACTTCAAAGGCAAATGACACGCCTTACCAAATACCAACGCATATGGGGACATACCTATTGGTGTTTTAAATGCAGTTCGGTATGCCCACAACGTATCGTCAAGCTTTGTTGCCCAATCTGTTCATGAAGGCCTTACTACCTTCTCAAGTATCAACTTAATTTCTCGATTGGACACCTTGGCCTGACCATTCTTCTGTGGATGGTATGCGGTGGCCACTTTGTGAAGGATGTTGTATTTGCGTAGTAGCTCCTTGATATTATGGTTGATAAAGTGGGACCCTTCATCACTTATGATGGCACGGGGAGTACCAAAACAAGTGAAAATATGTTTTTTCAGGAATTGGGAGACGATCGCCGCATCGCTTGCGACGCATGCTATTGCCTCTACCCACTTGGATACATAATCAACGGCTAATAAAATATAATGCTTACCATTTGAGGAAGGGAATGGTCCCATGAAATCAATCCCCCATACGTCGAACAATTCAAGCTCCAAGATGGTGTTCATTGGCATTGCATATTTCCATGAAATGTTACCTATGCGTTGGCACCGATCGCACTTCATGGTGTAGTCAGTTGCATCCTTAAACAATGTGGGCCAAAAGAATCCACTCTGTAAAACTTTGACTGCGGTGCGTTGCCTTCCAAAGTGTCCACCATATGGTGAGTCTAACATTGCGATAATATATGTTGTTGAGCAGCATTTGGTACGCATAATCGAAAAATCTGGTCTACCCCTCTTTTATATAGATGCGGCTCATCCTAATAATAATGTCTGCATTCATGTTTGAGCTTCTTCTGTTGATGGTAGGTGTAATCTTCAGAAAATTGCTCGCAAACTAGATAATTAACTATGTCTGCATACCAGGGAAATTCTTCAATATGGAATAGCTGTTCATCTGGGAACACCGCACTCACCCCAGACTCATTGCGATCAACCTCAGGATTTTCCAGTATAGACAAGTGATCCGCAACTTGGTTCTCTATCCTCTTCCGGTCAATTATTTCTATGTCAAATTCTTGAAAGAGGAGAACCCATCTGATCAACCTCGACTTTGTGTCCTTCTTTGTCATTAAGTACTTTATTGTCGAATGATCAGTATGGATGAGTACCTTTGTTCCCAACAGATATGCCCAAAATTTTTCCAACGCAAAAATTACCGCAAGAAGCTCTTTCTCTGTGGTGGTATAATTTGTCTGAGAAGGATTTAATGTTTTACTCGCTTATGCGATGGGATGCAAAATTGTTTTTCTCTTTTGTGTCAGAGCTGCTCCCATCGCATACCCGCTTGCATTGCACATAATTTCAAAAGGAAATGTCCAGTCCGACGCAATCAATACGGATGCTGTAATCAGCGTATTCTTCTAAACTCGAAATGTGTTGAGGAAGTTGTTGTCAAATTCAAATTTTCTTTCAGCCTTTAACAACGCAATCAGTGGTTGTGCTATTTTCAAAAAGTCTTTGACAAAGCGTCTGTAAAATCCAGCATGGCCTAAGAAGCTTCGTACAGCCTTCACGCTTGTTGAAGGTGGAAGTTTTTCAATTGCTTCGATTTTTTCTTTATCCACCTCCAACCATTCTCAGGAAACCTTATGTCCCAACACTATGCCCTCCTTCACCATGAAATGACATTTTTCCCAATCAAGCACCAGATTCGTCTCTTCGCATCTCTTCAGTATCTTCTCTAAGTTGGCTAGACAAACTTCATAGGTGTTCCCATAAATAGAGAAGTCGTCCATAAAGATTTCAATAGAGTCCTCGAGATAATCTGAAAAGATAGCCATCATGCACCTTTGAAACATGTTTGGCGCATTGCAGAGGCCAAACGACATGTGGTGAAAAGCTAATGTCTCATATGGGCAGGTGAATATGGTCTTGTCTTGGTCTTCTGGAGCTATCATAATCTGGTTGTACCCGGCATAACCATCCAGAAAGCAATAAAAGTCAATTCCAGCTAGACGGTCTAGCATTTGATCAATGAATGGCAGAGGGAAATGATTTTTATTTGTGGCCACGTTCAGCTTAGCGCATTGCAGAGGCCAAACGCCACCTAGTGATGGTCTTTTGCGGTATTAATTCATTGTTTTCATTCGGGACTACCATTATGCCGCCCTTTTTCGACACACACTGCACGGGGCTGACCCACGTGCTATCTGCTATAGGATAGATAATGCCCACATCTAGCCATTTAATGATCTCCTTCTTGGCGACCTCTTTCATCGCAGGGTTGAGTCTGCATTGATGTTCGATCGTTGCTTTGTGGTTCTCTTCAAGAGGAATGCAGTGTATGCAGTATGCTGGCTAATTCCTCTAATATCAGCGAGCGTTCAGCCAATTGCTTGCACATGTTTCCTTAGAATGCTCATCAACGCATTCTTTTGGTCTTCGTTAAGCTCAGAGGAAATGATAACTGGCAGTTTCTCATTCTGCCCCAAAAATGCGTACTTTAAATGGGTTGGTAGGGTCTTTAATTCCAGTGTTGGTGGTTCTACTAGGGATGGTTACGTTGTTTTTCTTTCTTCTTTTTCTATTGGCTCTTCTTCTTGATTTGCGATCATCTCCTCTTCCTTGCTTGTTTTTGTCATGATCGCATTATATGCAGCAACGGATACACTGGCATCCTCTTCTTCATTTTCTTCATCAAACTTTTCTTCTTTAATCAAATTCTGGTCATCATCTGAGTCATGCAGGTATTCTTCATCTGGAAACTTCATGGCACGAATTATGTTAAACTTGAGCTTCTGTCCGTTGATGCTCAAAGTGATTTCCCCTTTATGCACATCAATCTGAGCACGACCTGTTGATAAAAATGGTCGCTCCAAAATGATGGGCACATCTTTATCGGCTTCGTAGTCCAAAATGATGAAGTCGGCTGGTAGGATAAATTTGTCAATGGTTATCAGCACGTCCTTCACTTTTCCCTCTGGATGCACTAGAGATCTATCGGCCAGTTGGAGAGTCACTATTGTGGGCACAAGTTGCCCCACATTCAGCTGCCTAAAGATTGACAGAGGCATCAAATTTATGCTGGCTCCTTGATGCTTAGATTTATGAAGTGTGGAAAATATGGATGATATGTGTTGATGGATAGCGTTGTGCACTCAAGTTTCCCCAGTGGAATCCAAGTGTAAATTCCTCTGAGTTTTCTGGTAAGTCCAGGGTTGAACACAGAGACTTGTGAAAATAGTTGCGTTAGAGATTTTTATGAAAACTTGCGGTAACCGATTAAATAAATAAGTGTCAGGTTGTTGTTGCATTAATGAAAATAATAATAAATGCGGCAGAGTTCAAAAGAGTTGGCAATGGAAAATACGATGAATATGCGATGAACGGGTTGAGAAGGGTTTCGGCCAACACTCCCTAGGTTGCGATCATGCAACATGCATACAATAGTAAACCACCTCTCGTCGTGAATGCCACGGCTTCTAAGGCTAGAACGCATGCGATAAATATGGGATAAGTCTACAGGGTTTACACATAAACCTCTATCTCTATTTATGCGATGACAACATGATATTCACACAGATATGAGACCACATAATATCATTCCTATTCCTAGGATGCATGCGATGCAAGTTGACAAACAGAGCCTATCTCTAAGTCCCTATTTCTTGTTTATGCAAGCCTAATCTTTCTCATTCAAGTCAGATTCTAACCTAGCTCTCTCGAGACATTAGGTTCTTTCTTTAGATTCTCTCTCGAGCAACTCTAAAGGGATGTTTCTCACAGCATAAAACAAGACAATCGCAAGCAATGAACTTCCTAGATCATGTTAGCTTAGTTCTTCTCAACCCATTCAACTAGTTTAGCTATTAATGCGTATTAAGAGAGTGAGCAGATGTAGAAATAGAACTTCCATTGAATAGATAAAAGATGAAGTACAGAATAACAATGCAAGTATAGTAAAGAGCCTGGAGCAATTTCTTGCCACCAGGTGTTACACTGTTCTACTCGTGCTCTAAAGATATTCTCGCTTTCACGAGAGTCAACCCGTTCTCTGCTCTTAAGCTCCAAGGTTCTCTCACGAGCTGCCTTGGACAATCTCCGGCATCACCACTCTTCTCTAGCTTCGCTGTGAAATGGAAAAGAAAACTATGAACAGAGGTGTGAACTTATAAAGTGATGAAGTAATCGACTGCTTAACCCCTTCTCTGAAGAATGCACTTGGTATTTATAGGGCATCAAAGGTGAAAGGCGACTTCTCTCTCCTGGTTGTACAAATGGGACAGCTTTAATTCCTGATTGATGCGCCGGATAGTTGTCACCGATAAAGCTGGATGTACTTTGTGATCGTTATCGGCTGTCAACTTAATTTGGATCCGACTGTCGTCAGCTTTCTGTCCCATCGATCTTAATTGTCCTTTCGTCTGGATACGCCTATCATGTTGCGATGATTCTTCTTGGTTGGATGTTTGCGAGCACGATCAATGAGAAGTCTTATGGTGAAGTTGCACTCGATCGATGTATTCCTATGATTGCATCCTTTGCATTGCGTTAACGTATTATTCTGCTCAAAAATATAAAGATCAACTGCTTTAATACGTTGGACGCATGCGTCCGCAATATTATAGAATTTATGCTTAATGGATGCAATTTAACATATTCTATCAATGCAATCGAACATTATTTAAGAACTTAGCACTATGATAACGTGCATTTCTGCCCGTTATCACTCCCAGGTTATACAGAGCTTGCCCGATGTACAGTCCTTCTATGGAGCAAGGAATAGTAAAGCTCCCAAGATCGCTCATCTTCGGTGGAATGATTGATTTTGAACTCTTAATTAGCACCACCGTGACAAACTTACCAGCTCCCCTCTTCTTAGTTACCATATCCTTCAGAAACTTTGCGTAGGTAGGTATTTCCTCAATCACTTCACTGAAAGGAATATTAATATGTAATTGTTTTAACATAGACAGAAAGCGTTGGTACTGTACCTCTTCGTTCTTTTTCTTCCTTAGTCTTTATGGGAAAGGGGTAACTGCACTTTCACAGTTCCCGTCTCAGTTGACTTTAAGGTCGACGCCACCTCTGGTTCTACTGCTTCTTTTTCTCCTTCATCTTCTTGCGTCACCGCAATTTCAGGTTCAGCCGCAATGGGAGCTGTCCGACTATGCTCCTTCTTTTCTTCTTCCATAGTCTTTCCACTTCGCAATGTCACAACCTGACATTGCTCTTTACCTGATCCCCCCGGGTTGCGTGATAGTTCTGTTGAACTCGGCAGAGCCCCTTGCGGTCTACTCTTCAGCTCACTTGCAATCTGGCCCATCTGTAATTCTAGATTGCAGATGGACGTAGCCTGACTTTGAAGCACCGTTTCGTTGTTCACTATGTATTGCTTCAATAGGCTTTCCAAAGAAGAGAATTACGGTAGTTGTGAGCTACTTGCTTGATTGTTCGTTTGACCATTATTGCGTGGGAAGAATCCTGGTGGCCCTTCTTTCTGTGCCACGGGTTGGAAATTCTGTTGCTGATTCTTCCAAGAAAAATTGGGGTGGTTTCTCCACTCGAGGTTTTAGGTATTCAAAAAGGGATTATTTTTCACAAAGTAAACAGATTGTGAATTTTGCGGGCAATCTTCCATCGCGTGCCCATCACCGCAAGTCGCACACCTTGTGGTGTTTTGACTGATTGCGTTGATTTTCCCATTTTGTGGTGTTAGGCTGCTTATCGCAATTCCCAGGATTAAGTTCATCATTGCAGTCATCTGATTTTGTAGTGAAACAATAGCACCATTACTTGTGTCATTGTCTTTGAGTCTCATATTTGGTCACTCTCTCTCCAATCTTCATGGTTTTTGGAGATGCGATCCAAGATATTCTTCGCCTCGTCATACGTTTTATCAAGCAGACCACCAATGGCTACCATAAACTTGTAATGATAAAAATTAATCTTTCAGCATATGGACAATATGAATATGAATCATACAAGCTCGTGTCCCCAGCAACGGCGCCATAAACTTGTAAGGATACGAATTGTTGTGTTATGTTTTTTATCGCTTATACACACAACTGATGAATGAATGTAATACAAGCTCATGTTGCCATAAACTTGTGAGGATAAAAATGGAGTGTTATCTTTATCTATTGCGCTGATGAATGAATGAATGATGCTCTATATGCGCTCAAGTGATTTGCGATAAAGACATTTTATGCAATACTACGTTCTAAGTGTATGCGTTGATAGTGATATGCTCGTAGTATGCGATGAAGTAGTGCGTGTCACAAGTTTCCTTGCGCTGAAACTAAGTATAATTCCAACGCAAGTTTCTCAGAGTGATCTGAGGTCGAACACGGCGATTGTTGTCATTAAATGCAATACTTATGTGATACATGCGACCGGTTACAATAATGAATAAAGAATTTTGGTTTGTACAGAAATATAAATTACGCTAAAAGTAAAAATGCGTTGATAAAGTAAAATGCATTGTAAAGTAAAGATGTGTTGATAAAGTAAAATCCTAATCTACTATGATCATGATACATGATACAGGGGTCGAGGACTGGCTGTGAAGTTGTACAAAAGTATCGATGAATGCGATGGCAAGTCTTATGAATGAAGTAGAAAGAGAAAGAGTAAAGAGTAAAAACATCGCAAGTTTGTCAATTGTGTTAAGGACGCAACTAAGGTTTCGTTTTCCCTTGGCGTACACCTTTCAGTGATCGGTCGCGTTCCCATACGTTTATGGTGAAACAGAGATGAACATGATGAACGTAAGGTTGTTTCATCTCTGGAAATACTTCTCGCTTTAGTTAACGCATTCTTCCAACCTTCTCTCGATAGGCGGAATAACATCTTCACTTCTGCTCTCACAGGTGAAGATGTCGTCGAGCATGCTTTAGCTAAACTTAATTGATTCCCTGACACAGATTAACTCACTCGCTTAATTCTCGCTATTTACCCCGAGGATTAAGAACACATCATGGAGAAAATGGATGATAAATGAATGGAAAGAGACAGAGAGATGATAACGATGACGATGATAACATTTAATTCTAAAATTTAGCGTTTGATACATGTTTGTGAATGAGGGATTAAAGAAGATGAACACAAAAAATGAATCAGAGAATAGAAACAAATACGGAAAGACTGTCAACGTCTTGACACAGATCCCGATCGGAGACTTGTGCTTGCTGGCATATGGATGTGGTGGAGAGGAAAGCTTCCTTCTCAGGCTTGCTTTCCCGGTAGAATTGATCTTTGGCACAGAGCTTCAACTTCGGAAATCGGAAAAATTCTTTGCTCGGAGACTCACCTTTCGGCCTTGTCTCGTAGTTCTCCCGGATTTACTCTATACAGTCTCTTCAAACCAGCCTCTCTCCCCTTTCAGAATATCTTTGTATGTATATATCCCCAGTATCTATATACCTTTTCAACAAATTTGAGGAAGCTATTTATAGGCCAGACCTTGCCTCTTTGAATTTGTGGTCCCCACTATCTAATTATGGTAGTTTCTACAATGGCAGAATGAAAAATTCCTTTCTGTTCCACGATCAATCTGTCGAGATCGCACAACTAAAAGCTGTACACTTGTCAGAATTGTCCGCGAATGCGTTGCTCTTCACATCTTCGATCTATCGCCGCATGCGGTGTTGTTTTTTATTACCACATGCGGTTGAAATGCGTTGATCGCTAAAGCTTTTGATCAATTGTCGCATGCGTCGTCATTGCGTTGATCATCTCTTCATTCTTGATTGATAGGTGTAATGGAAATTTTATTCTTAAACAATGCGTTGATACAAAAATGGATATGAATGAATGAACAAGTTCATGTCCCCGTTACCAGTTTCCCGGCAACGGCACCATACACTGGTAACCTGAAATTTAGATTCCTTGTTATGCATGCACTATGATGAAATGATGAGGATGCACGCAAGGTTCATGCCCATGTGATACTACTTCTAGAAATGCGTTAATTAACAATGTTCTTGTAGTATGTTGTGCGTTGTCACAAGCTTGATCCGAGGTCGAACACAGGGACTGTTTGAGGTTATTGTGTTATGCTTGTGATACATGTGACCAGGGGTTTTCAATTAATAAAAGTTGTCGTGTACAAGAATATAAACATGCGATTAAGTAAAGTAAAGCGGTAAGGATGCGATAATAAAATAGTTGTGTTAAAGTAAATCTAAGCTAAGATGATACAAAATACAGGTTTCATGATACAAGATACTGAGGTCAAGGCTGGTAGTGAAGGTTATGCAAAGATCGTGTAATGCGGTGACAAGACTTATATACGAAGCAGAAATAGAAAAGATAACTAATACAAACATCGCAAGTTCCTTAGTTGCGTTAAAGGCATAAATACGGTTCCGCTTTTCTCGTGACGTAGACCTCTCGGTGATCGACCACATTCCCACATCTCTGTGGTGAAACAGGGACAAATGTAATGAACGCAAGGTTGCTTCCATCTTTGGAAGTACTTCTTGCTTTAGTTAATGCATTCTTCTAACCTTCTCTCGACAGATCAAAATGGCATTTTCACTTCTGCTCTCACAGGTGAAGATGTCGTCTAGCATGCTTTAGCTAAACATTCTTATTTCTTTAGAACATAGTAAGTTACTTGTTTAATTCATATTAATTACCAAGGGATTAAGAAGACTTTATGATGAAAGCGATAAACGGAGGAACAGAAATATATAGAGAAGGAGATATGAAATCGATCGAGATATTCAACATTTCTATTCAGTGTCTGATACATGATTTTTGAATGAAGAGATTAAGAAGGTGAAATACACTTGATGAAAATAAAGTTAGAAACAAATACAAATGAGCGCCAACGTCTTAACGCCGATCTGGATGGAGATTTGCTTGCCAATGTGGATGGATCATGCGGAAGAATGAGCTTCCCTCTCAGGCTTGCTCAACCGGTAGTAGAGATCTAAGCACAAAGCTTCGCGGCGGGGATCTGGCAAATTCGCACTGAGACTCACCTCTCGGCCTTGTCTCTTTTCTTCCCGAATTTCTTCCAATCAGTACTTAGCTCAGCCTCTCTCTCAGTAATTTAGCAGCAATTAGCCCTCATATCAATTATATCCGTATCCAGTATATCTTCTATGAATTCTATAGGGGTATTTATAGGTGAAAAGCTTTGACTTTTGGCTGTAGACCCCACTTCTTGTTATGGAAATTTCGAAGATGGAGGAATAAATATTTCTTTTGTTATGCAATCAGACCGTCAAATCTGTACAACGGTTAGTTGTACACATGTCACAATCCTCCGCCTTTGTGTTGCTCATTTGCATCTTTCGATCGGTTGCTCGCATGCGGTGTTGTTTTTATTACCGCATGCAGTTGAAATTCAGCTCAGGATCGACTGTTGCATTGCGCCGTCATTGCGTTAATCATCTCTTCATTGTTGATTGATGGGCGCAATGTGACCTGTCTCTTATACACATCTAGATGTGTATAAGAGACAGCCTCTCGGCCTTGTCTCTTTTCTTCCCGGATTTCTTCCGTTCAGTACTCAGCTCAGCCTCTCTCTCAGTAATTTAGCAGCAATTAGCCCTTGTATCAATTATATATGAATCCAGTATATCTTCTGTGATTTCTATGGGGGTATTTATAGGTGAAAAGCTTTGACTATTGGCTGTGGACCCCACTTCTTGTTATGGAAATTTCAAAGATGGAGGAATAAATATTTCTTCTGTTATGCAATCAGACCGTCAAATCTGTACAACGGTTAGTTGTACACATGTCACAATCCTCCGCCTTTGTGTTGCTCATTTGCATCTTTCGATCGGTTGCTCGCATGCGGTGTTGTTTTTATTACCGCATGCAGTTGAAATTCAGCTCAAGATCGACTGTTGCATCGCGCCGTCATTGCGTTAATCATCTCTTCATTGTTGATTGACGAGCGCAATGTAACAGAGATGTGTTGTTCAGTTTCTCGTTGAGCCTTGATCACAAGCAATGACTTTGTTTCCTGCAAAACAGAGTAAAAATATCTTCTTCTACCATCTTGACGATGTTAGTGGGTGTAATTGCGTTAATTCATAACTATTGTATTTCTAAGCTAATTTTCATACAATCAACACATATTCCTTCTCTTTTGGCTACAATATCTAGATAAGGCAGCATAAATAACTTGTATTTCTACAAGTTATCACACCCCCAAATTTAGATATATGTTTGTCTTCAAGCATATCTTCTACTAAGACAATAAAGCTAAATTCCTCTCCTATATTTTTGCGTCGATTGGCTGCTCCGAATGTTACACTCAGGCCCATTTCTTAACAACGTAATTTCCTTCTATCCTTGCTAATTCTGAACAAAGCCTACTTTATTCTTCTATATAACAAAATTCTGCTCAAAGATGCTTTTCTAATTTTGAAAACATAATGTTTATCTCTTATTTGTCAAAATAACTCAATATGTCTATATGTAGCGGTCAAACTTTGCATTATTTATTACAGACTGTTGGTCATGATTACACTCTTCGTTTTGGTTTGTTCCCATGGGTGTCATGCGAACATCCAACTACGGTTGTGTGACAATTTCAACTTTAACTCATGATATTCAGAGGAGTTTTCTCTTACACTCTTTTATTTTCTCTTTTATTGTGTTTTTCTTGGAAACCCACCTTCATTTTGGCTTGCTCCTACGAGTGTCATATGACATCCAACTACGAGCAGGCTTCTTTAACAACTAAACTCTTATCAGGTTGGGAACATTTTTGAGGTTTTCCCTTGCACTGACATTGGAGTTTGGCATAAGATTTTTTTTTTTTTTTTATATATGAAATGGAAAATGAACGCATTTTCTTAATCATCACATATTCTTGATCTTATCTGCTCAGACCTTCCCCACCCCCAAATTTAAAGATAAGCAAGGTCCTCATTGCGGTTTTTGGATAGACTAGGCAAACACTTAGAATAAAAATTTCAAAAATAAGGTTTGAGCAGAACTTTGAAAGATAAAAGGTAAAGTACTGCTAAACTAAGAATTAACTAAGTGTTAGTCAGAATTTACAAAGTATGGGAAATGTTTCTAAGTATAAACATATATTATATCATGGCAGCGCAATGAATAACGCAACAATAAAAGATCAGAACATCACAAATATTGACAAAGGATGATAAAGAAAAAGGCACAGGCAGAAAGGAGTGAATATGTACTCAATTGTATTGAATATTGACAAAGTATACAAAGAATTAAAAATTAACGCAATACAAAAATTTCTGCTTATACAAAGAATCAAAGAATTCCGTTAACTTAGGAAAAATAATGAATTGAATAAAAATATAGAATGGTCGCAAAAATGTAAAACTTATTGTTGAGGAACTGGAGGATCTGGAGGAGGGTTCTGAGGTGGTGTTGCAGGAGCATATTCAAAATTCAGTTGCTGCCGGAGATGCGGAGGCATCATGGGACCATGAAGATAAGTTGTGAGAAAGTTAAAGTACTCATGGTTTCTCTCCGCAATCTGTCTTTGATGGCGATGGACTTTAAAAATATTGCATTGAGTATTGATCAATGCCTCTTTTGATGTGGCAGCATTGCGCTGGATATCATCTATTTGCTCCATTACCACCTCAAATCTTTGGTTCAAGGAGTCTTGTTGTTGAGCAAAAATTTGTTGTTGTTTGGAAAAGAGAGATCGCATTTCAGCTAACTCTACAGCCAAGGAAGGGATGGAAGGTTGCACCTACGATGTCTCGCCAGCATTGTTTTGGGGTTGGGCAGAGGTGCCTTCACCTAAATCATGTGGGTCATCAATATGCAGCGGTGGAATGGAAGATTGCGGTGATGAAGCTACAGGTGAGTAGACTGATGGGTATGCGGTTGGAGGATTTGGAGTGAGGAGAAGATTGGTGAAATGCTTATGGAGTGGAGAAGAAGGTTGTGCGGGTGAGCTCGAAGGTCTTGGAGGGCGGATAACTAAGGGTAAAGGGTCCAATAGTTCTGGATCTTGCGTTGTTTCTTCTTGGACTTTCCCTTTTCCCTTATCATCTCTGTGCTGTCTCTTTTGCCTGGGTACTTGCGGCGTATTGAGATCGATTACGGGCCTCTTTAAAGGTAACTCTGGGCAATTCGGGGAGTCTTTAAGAAGCAGCCTCAGGATTTTGATATTGATGAGGCCATGGACGTCTTCCATGGGTTCCCCTTCAATGCCTACGCCCACTGATAGGCACAGACTTGAGATAGTCCAT
>NC_052349.1:78663288-78676709 GCF_009727055.1 Benincasa hispida
TAGAGCTCGCAAACCCTCTGCTTGTTTCTTCTTTCTTTTTTTAAGGCGTCTTTCTTCACGCCGGAGCCATTTCTCTTCTTCTTCTTTCTTCTTCTTCTTTCCTTTCTTCTCTTCATAATCTTCATCATCATTTTCTTCTCTTTATTCTTTTCTCTTGCGATGATGAGATGACTCTGCTTCTCCAGCCTTTTCTCCCTTTTCCTTTCTTCTTCTTCTTTTCCTCTTCAGCCTTCCTCTGGTTGCGTCTCCATTGCAACTTCAAGAGTCTCTACCACCAACTTCAGCCTCCTTAGCAATCCCTTCTCATCGCAACTCTGGAGGGTCCATCATAGGGTTTTGATGGCAGTTCACTCTCAAAGTGTCTATAAGTTAGGTGTTCTTCTTGTCTTCTTCTTCTAATTCACCACCTGCCTCACTCCACCATTTCTTCAGTTATCGCACCTCTTAGCCACTGCTGCCACCTCCTTATGTGGACAGTGGTTGGGTATTAACCCCTAGCTCGAGTATCTCCTTCTTGCTCCAAATGAACTCAGAATGTTGTGGCAAACACTCCTGCTTCACGCCGCTTTTTCTCACTCGTCAGTTTAGACGGCGGGTTGAAACTGGGGTATTTCTCACGTGTGTTGCCCCTTTTGAACTAACTAAGGAGGCTGGACGGACAATGGGTTTCTCCGGGTTCTACCGGCGATTCTCGAGACGGTATAGGGTTGGGCAGCCAGCTGGTAACTGGCAGCAAGGAATGCTGCCTCTCGCATGGCGATTTGGTCAGATGAAGGGGTTGAGGGTGAAGTAGAAGATTGAGAAGCTTAGTCAGCCATGAGAGCTTGGTCGAAAGAGCTGGAAAATCCTTAGGGTTTTTGGGAAGAAGAAGGTTTCGTATACTGGCGCTAGGGTTTTTCAAAGTGCAAATGAGGTAAAAAAACTCATAGACGGGGAAGGGTTGGGCCGCAATGGGCCCAACGCGATTTTTGCGGCAATAGGCCTCGAGAAGCTCAAAAGGCCCATCGTTTGAACTTCCCTCATTTATGAATATTCATAAAAGTGTCCTTTTTTCTGCAGAATCATCATTGCTTTGGGATACGAAACGATTGGACTTCTCAAATGCAAAAAGAATTTTCTTTAATATTTTATTCGAATGAACGCAATGTAAAGATTAACGCAATGTGCTCATCAATGCAAATGCATCTTCCCCGAGGACGGGCAACAACGTATACACCCCTACAACACATCCCTTAACTAACACATTTCTGGAGGATACCTCAACATAGTGCATTTAGCTAAGGACGGGCAAAGGACATATACGCGTGCATCACACCCATCAGTTTCAACACATTTGAGTTGAATGAACGCAAAGCGTGTCTTGCTTAGTTCAAGATGCGTCCATTATCGTCTTGTATACTTGTTGTTAATTATATGATTTTATTATTATTATGATTATTATTATTATTGTTTTTTTTTTCATCAACGCAAGTTGCTATGACTTGCGACAATAAATTTCCCTTTATTTCTCAATCATTCACTAATTAAGAACCAACGCATTAATTACAGAAAAGTTCAAAGAATTAAAGACGGTATAACAAGAAATGCAGAGGAAATAAATGAAGAGTTAAATTCATAAAGTCAAAATACGAATTAAATGAAGAAGTAAAGACACAATTCAAGAATTCAATAAGACAAAAATTAAAGAAAGCATTAAACATAGTTGTGAGATATGGACCGGAAGATGCGTTTCTTTGAATTAGCGCAATCTACATCCCTGCAGGTGGTCCGGCTTGCTTACTCAATGTCCTAGGGACATTGTTCCTTTCCATTGGATCCCGGGGCTTCTGAGTTGCTAGGCAACGTTCCTGGTGCTCTATTTCTCAGCTTAGATGCCAGCTGGCCCACTTGGATCTCCAAGTTTCGAATTGAAGACGCCTGCGCTTGCATCACTGCGTCATTTTTGTCCATATATTGTTTTAGCAAGGTCTCTAATGAGCTTCTAAAGGTGTTCGAAGATGAGGGTTGCTGATTATGCGATTGCCTTGGTTGCCCCTGGTTCGAGTTATGGTGAAAAGGAGGATTTCCTTGACTGCCACTCTGATGGTTGATTGGCCCCCCTTGGTTTGGATTGCCACCCCAACCGAAGTTAGAATGGCTCCTCTAGCCAGGATTGTAGTTATTGCTGAAGGGGTTGTTCTAGATGGCGCATACTTGCTAGAGATTCGATGGGCACATTTCCCCCTCCACAATTAACGCAACTTATTGCAGCCACCTGAGCCGGTGCAGTGGGTTGCGTTGATTGTTGGGAGATGGCTCCTTGATTTATTGCCATCGATTGAAGAATCGAGGTCACTGCAGCCATCTGAGCAGCCAACGTGGTCATTGTCTCCGCAGGGACAATGGCAGTTTCATTCTTTCTTCTTTCGCGACTCGGCCTCCATAGTCATCATCAATCCAGTCATTCATGTTCCGTGATATGCGGTTAAGGATGACTTTAGCCTCAGTATACGTTTTGTTCATAAAACCTCCTATTGTAGAGGCATCAGCAACAGCCTACGTTGATCTATTCAGGCCGTTATAAAATGTCTCCATCAAAATGCAATCGGGTATCCCTGATGATGCGGGCAGTTTTTTCACTAATCGTTCTAAATCGCCACCCAGGCGGTGCTTCAAAGGTCCTCATTTTCCATCTGCTCGAGCTTCAAAAACGTCCTTATTCGTACTCCTGCTGATGGCCGTGGGAAGAACTTTCTTCATGAATCGCTCCACCAATTCGATCCCATTTTGATGTTGACTCATTTTGGCTCTAGTGAGTGAGGCCCACTGCTTGGCTTTCATCCCTCAAGGATTAAGGGAACAAATACTAGAATCTAATACTCTCTGAGGTTATTGCAGGTAATGAGAAGTTGCTACACATTTTCGACAAAGCTGGTCAAAGTGGGCCAATTGCGGCCTTCACCTTCGACAAACCCAAAATGCCCTGCATTTTTGCGATTCATTTGTAGGCATGAACCGATTTTTATTTTCGAACTTGTTTCTCACTCAACAATAGGCTCAAAATCCGCAGGCCGAAAAGTCAATACAGTTGGGTGATGCAAAAATAATTACTCATGAGGATGTTGCGCAGCCAGGAAAAACAGGATCTGCGGCTGGCCTATATAGCTTTTGATTTTACTACGGAACCGCATTTGTCGTTATTATCTTGCGCATGATACTCGCTGCTTTCTTTCGCCTTATCCGATTCTGACGTGCCCGGTGTGCTGCGTGAAATGGTAGCTCGATCTGAAGTCAGTCTTATGAATTCGTGGTTCAGCACCAGTACTCAATAAACCGTCGAAGCTTACTCTCGCGCGTTGAACAGCCAGTACAATGATAGATTTGGTCCGGCAAATGACGCACAAACACACTTAGCATAAACGTTAACTAGTCCCCAGCAACAGTGCCATAAACTTGTAATGCAAATTTTATTCTTAAACAATGCGCTGATACAAATATGGATATGAATGAATGAACAAGTCCAAGTCCCCATTACCAGTTCCCCGGCAACGGCGCCATAAACTTGTAACCCAAAATTTAGATTCCTTGTTATGCATGCACTGTGATGAAATGATGAGGATGCACACAAGGTTCATGCCCATATGATACTACTTCTAGAAATGCGTTAATTAACAATGTTCTTGTAGTATGTTGTGCGTTGTCACAAGTTTCTTTGCGTTGAAACCAAGTATAATTTCACCGCAAGTTTCTTGGTGTGATCCGAGGTCGAACACAGGGACTGTTTGAGGTTATTGCATTATGCTTGTGATACATGCGACCAAGGGTTTTCAATTAATAAAAGTTGTTGTGTACAAGAATATAAACATGCGACTAAGTAAAGTAAAGCGGTAAGGATGCGATAATAAAATAAATTACGTTAAAGTAAATCTAAGCTAAAATGATACAAAATATAGGTTTCATGATACAAGATACTGAGGTCAAGGCTGGCTATGAAGGTTATGCAAAGATCGTGTAATGTAGTGACAAGACTTATGTACGAAGAAGAAACAGAAAAGATAATTAATACAAACATCGCAAGTTCCTTAGTTGCATTAAAGGCATAAATGCGGTTCCGCTTTTCCCGTGACGTAGACCTCTCGGTGATCGGCCATGTTCCCACATCTCTGTAGTGAAACAGGGACAAACGTAATGAATGCAAGGTTGCTTCCATCTCTGGAAGTACTTCTTACTTTACGCATTCTTCCAACCTTCTCTCGATAGATCAGAATGGCATCTTCACTTCTGCTCTCACAGGTGGAGATTCCGTCTAGCATGCTTTAGCTAAACGTTCTTATTTCTTTAGCACATAGTAAGTTACTTGTTTAATTCATATTAATTCCCAAGGGATTAAGAAGGCTTTATGATGAAAGAGATAAACGGAGGAACGAAAATAGATAGAGAAAGGGATATGAAATCGATCGAGACATTCAACATTTCTATTCAGCGTCTGATACATGATTTGTGAATAAAGAGATTAAGAAGGTGAAATACACTTGATGAAAATAGAGATAGAAACAAATACAAATGAGCGCCAAAGTCTTAATGCCGATCTGGATGGAGATTTTCTTGCCAATGTGGATGGATCGTGCGGAAGGATGAGCTTCCCTCTTAGGCTTGATCAACCGGTAGCAAGAATCTAAGCACAGAGCTTCGCAGTGGGGATCTGGTAAATTCACACTGAGACTCACCTCTCGCCCTTGTCTCTTTTCTTCCCGGATTTCTTCCGATCAATACTCAGCTCAGCCTCTCTCTCAGTAATTTAGCAGCAATTAGCCCTCGTATCAATTATATATGAATCCAGTATATCTTCTGTGATTTCTATGAGGGTATTTATAGGTGAAAAGCTTTGACTATTGGCTGTGGACCCCACTTCTTGTTATGGAAATTCTAAAGATGGAGGAATAAATATTCCTTCTGTTTGCAATCAGACCATCAAATTTGCACAACGGTTAGTTGTACATGTGTCGCAATCCTCTGCCTTTGCGTTGCTCATTTGCATCTTTCGATCAGTTGCTCGCATGCGGTGTTGTTTTTATTACCACATGCGGTTGAAATTCAGCTTGGGATCGACTGTCGCATTACGCCGTCATGGCGTTAATCATCTCTTCATTGTTCATTGACGGGTGCAATGCAACAGAGATGCATTATTCAGTTTCTCGTTGAGCCTTGATCACAAGTGGTGACTTGGTTTCCTACAAAACAAAGTAAAAATATCTTCTTCTACCCTCTTGACGATGTTAGTGGGTGTAATTGCGTTAATTCATAATTATTGTATTTCGGAGCTAATTTTCATACAATCAATGCATATTCCTTCTCTTTTGGCCACAATATCTAGATAAGGTAGCATAAATAACTTGTATTTCTACAAGTTATCAATGGGCGCATGCGATGTAGATGCGTTGTATATTTTTTCTTCGAGCCATTAACGCATGCGGTGACCTGATCCGTGCAAAACAGAGACTGAAACATTCTATTTTGCCATCGCAATGGTTTTAGTGGGTGTGTTTACGACATTTCATAATTTTCGTATTTCTTAGCCAATTCTTATACTATCGACGCAACTTTCCTTTCTTTTTGCCGCAATATCTAAATAAAACAACATAAATAACTTGTATTTCTACAAGTTATCAGTTGTAGGTATTCGAAAAGGGATTATTTTTCACAAAGTAAATGGATTGTGGATTTTGTGGGCAATCTTCCATCGCGTGCCCATCACCGCAAGTCGCACACCTTGCGGTGTTTTGACTGATTGCGTTGATTTGCCCATTTTGCGGTATTGGGCTGCTGATCGCAATTCCTTGGATTAAGTTCATCATTGCGGTCATCTGATTTTGTAGTGAAGAAATAGCACCATTACTTGCATCATTGTCTTTGAGTCTCAATCTTTGGTCACTCTCTCTCCAATCTTCATGGTTTTTGGAGATGCGATCCAAGATATTCTTCGCCTCGTCATACGTTTTATCAAGCAGACCACCAGCGGCTGCCGCATTGGCAGCGATCTGCAAAGCGGGATTCAAACCATGATAAAAAATTTCCATTTGGAGGTAGTCTAGCAAACCATTGTGTGGACAATCCCTGACCAACCTTTTAAACCTCGCCCAGGCATCGCTGAGCGATTCATCCATGTCTTGTTCAAAATTTTTAATGAGTTTCCTTCGTCTGGCATTCTCAGTAGGTGGAAAGTATTTCTTCATAAACTTCTCCATGACCTGTACCTATGAAGTGATCTCTCCCAGCTCGAGAGAATATGCCCATTTTCTAGCCTGATCGTAGAGAGAAAATGGGAACAAATTTAGTCGAACTTCTTCAACAGAAATGTTCGGGAACACAAAAGTATTGCAGATTTCAATAAAGCTTCGGAGGTGGGCATGCGAGTCCTCGCTACGCCTTCCTCCGAATTGTTCTGCAGTCTGGATCATCTGCAGCATCATTAGTTTGGCGATATTCATCTGCAGGCTGATCATCTGGGATTGCATCTGGATCATCTGGATCATCTGATCATCTGGTCATCTGCAGTCGTGGAATCTCACTACGCCCCTTCCTTCGGAGGTAGGTCTCATGATTCCTAGAGAGAAATCATAGAGGTTTGGCGATGCATAGTCCCTAACGGGTCTATTGCGATGGTTTGCCAGCAAGATTGGATTCGCCATGACATTGTTATCACTTGGTGCTCCGTTTCCAGGCTTCTCCGCCATCTCTTCTTTATCTAATTGTGGTTGCTGTTAGCGGTCTCTCAGTCTCCATCTAAATGTTCCCTCGATCTCCAAGTCGTAATTCGCCAGAGGTTGAGAGTCTGCAAAGAAATCAAAAAATTACCATTAGCAGGGATAAGTAGAGAGATTGCTCCCTTAAGGGCTAATTCCGGGGCTTGAACATAGTGGCCACAGCTTCTCTTTAGAAGAGAAGACTCAGTCATAGTAGGACTATGACTTATGGTTCATTAGAGGGATCAATGGCACTTAAGGAGACAAATGTAACTATAGGGGCATAACGATTATTGGCTCAGCTGTACTTACGAACGATCTGTGAAGGGTTGTTGCACTGCTGATTGGTTAAGATGAACACATAATATATCTGTGGTAAGGAGAGTTCAGCTATCGGTCTTTAATGGAGTGCCTGGCAGTTGATGGATAATGGATCCCATGACTAAAGAGTTTATTCAGTTATTCACCTACCGTTGGAGCTTCGAGCTACAAGTCCATAAGGTCTCCTTGGTTTATATGTTTCATGAGATGAAATATTAAAACTATAGGTTATAAATATAGTATGATAAATTGGTTATCATTTATATTTATAATAATATTAATTATTGGATAATTAATTCTTTTTCTTTAATAACCAAATGGGTGGATGGTTATTGGATTCATGGTAACTGTGAGTTTAAAAGGAAAATGGTTTTCCTAAATTTGAAGGATGATTTTACAAACGATTGAAAAAGTTTTTGAGATTTTTCTCTTGTGCAAAAGAAACTCACGATGTTGTCAAGTAAATACATATTTACTAAACGACGGCTGGGCGAGCTAAACTATCGTGCCAAGTAGAGCTAAATAATCGTGCAGTATTTACTAAATGATCGCATAGTTTTGCTAGACAATCGGTTGCCCTAAGTAAATGATTGTGTAGATTTTGTAGGCAATAGACTGAGCTAAACGATGAGCTAAACGTTCGCATAGCTTTTGCTAGACGATCGCTTAGCTTTATCTAAACGATTGGGCATTGACCTATACGATAGGTCTTCACCATCTCCTACTTGCCCAATCATGTACACGATCGGTGTTTCCTCCTTCGTCTACCTCATGCCAATCCGAATAGAGCCCACCCTCTGGGTTCTCACACCGAGAATACCAAGGTAGCCTTGTTGGTGGTGTCAAACTCAACTTGACATCGTCGAGGTTTTCTGAAGGCCGTTCGTGGTGTTGTGGAGGTCGTTCGTGTTGTGGAGGAGTTCGTGACTGAGGTGATCATTGAGGACGAGTGCGAAGAGTTTGTTCTTGTTATGGTCATGTAGATCGAGCGTTCGAGGTTGCTGTTGTTCGAGCATTCGTGAGCAAGGAACATGGAGAGAGGAGACAAATGTTCGTAGAGTTCTTCCTTGTTCATTTGTTGTTCATGCTGTAATTTCTGCATTTTAATTGTATAATCGCTTGTTTGAAGTCGACTGTAAATGTATTGCTCATTCATGATTGTGATTTGGAATAATCTTTCTCCCGCCGCTCATGGAAATCTCAGATCTGATTTCCTTCAATTGGTATCAGAGCCAGGTTCTCTGATATTCCAAATTACATATCTGAATTGAACGCATTTTTCAATCGCGGTGGGTTTCTGCATTTGTGGTTAACCATTTTCTGCATTTGTGGATGAATTTGATGAACGTTTCAGGTTTAAATTGCCTTTTTGTTAAAGCTTTCTGTATTACAAAGTGTTTAAGGGCCCCTATGTTTTTGGGCGAAAGTAACATCACAATCGAGTCTGTAATTCAAAACGTTTGAGTTCGTCGAGTCGTTCGTGATGAAGCTTCGACGCATGGTGATGCAATTCTCAACGAAGAAGAAGACCAAGCGTTGGTCGGATCGTGTAGCCTCAGGTAAACGATCGTTGGGATTTTACTAAGCAATCGTTTAGTAGTTTTTTCTAGACGATCGTCTAGTATTTTCTAATCGATCGTTTAATTAATGTTAAGCGATGGGATAAATCGTTTACCATATCGCATAGCGATGGTTGCCCGATCGAATAAGCGCTAGAGGTAGGCGATCGTAGAAGGAGCATGCTATGCTCGTCATTTAGTAGAAGGCACGCGCTAGACGATCATGTAGTTAGCAAGCTTCATCACTTAGTTACTACCTATGCGATCACGCATATGCGATACGGAGACGCTAGCTAAATGATCGCTTAAGCGATGGTGCTTCCCGGCATCGTAGTAGCTTAAACGATCATGGAAGGCAGGCATTGTGCAGAGCGCGCTAAATGATCATGTACTTTAGGCTTCATCGCTTAGTAAAGGTACACAATCGTATAGTAATAGCTAAACGATGAGAGGAGATAATGCTTTGTCTACTGAGTAGAATCTGTTAGCAATTAACTGCTGGGAGGGTAGTGTTAGTTGCATTAAGCAATGTAAGCAAGTTGTTCACTAGGGGATTAAGCGAATAATCTTACATCAACCCAAGTTTATGTGGATTACTTTCCTTATGAGGCGATCCATTCATCATTTAGGCATACTTGGGAGAGTAGTCTAAAAATCGAATCTAAGTCTCAGGAGGCGGATTGGATTCGCATAAGCAGAGATGAGGATTTGGATAAGCTCCATTTGCTACATACAGCACATGCACCCTTTTAGTAGGAATCTGGTTGGTCATGCGGTCATCTCGCTTATGTGTAGAGAGATGTGAGCGGTGATATGTAGGCTTAGAAATAAGCTTCTCGACACTATCGCATATACATCACATGCGTCTACATCAAGTGTGTATGCATGACTCGCATCAGCTTGTATTGGTTGGGGTTTCCCTTGCGGTCAAGCTTAGTGTTAACAGTGAAAGACACCTCACCTTTTCATCCTATTTTTTCCAATGTCATTTTACTTCATGAATCAACAGTTTTCGTGTTCTACCTCTCATTCATACTTCCCACCGCTTAATTTCCCTTTGTTAGTTAGGAGTAGGAGTAGTGCTTAGCCATAAATCCACAATTCTTTTATTATCACCGCTAAATTCCAATACATTTAGCTACAAAGTCCCTGAGTTCGACCTCGGATCACCGACGAAACTTGCGTTCTCCGTTACTACTTGGTGAGAGTAAAAGAAAGCTTGTGACAGACGCATGTCATTGCATATGAGATCAACGCATCAACAATCCATTTCAACGCATGACCACTGGACGCATGAGAACGCAACGCATAACTTAAGACAGCATCGCATAAATTGGTTTCACACAATTTACGTTCACCATCTACAAAGAAACAATCCTTTTGACGTGGTTCAACTTCTTTGGATAGTCACAAGCATACTGTGCTGGACAACTCTAACATCCTAAAGTGGCGTAAACTACCTTTTACAGCCTCTCCATAACTACAAAAGGTTTTCAGAAACACTTTTCGAGGGAATGTTGTTCAGGATATAACATGCAGTCCCTGCACTAATAACCCCAAAACGAGTCTAAAAGATAAGCATAACATATGATGAACCATGTCCAACAGGTTCTGTTTCTCCCTTTTTGATACCATTCTCTGAGGCTATACCTGGGGTCGAGAGTTGGATGCAATCCCATGTATCTATTCAATATAGTGTGGAATTGGAGGTCCATTACTCTTCCACCACATCAATCCGTAGTGTGTGTTTATCTTCTTACCTAAGCAAGTTTTTCAACTTTAACTTCTTAACTCTCTGAACTTGTCAAGGACTTCAGACTTAATCATTAGAAGAATACCCAAACTTTGAATAATCATCTATAAAAGAGATTGGAATATTCATATCACCTCGAGCTCTTAACATTCATCGGCCACAGAGATCTGAATGATAAGCACACAAGGCTTCCTTGGCTCTATAACCTTTTCCAATAAAGTCGTTTTGGTCATTTTTTTTTTCTTTGCCCTTTAATGCATGATTTCACATATTGGCAAGGGTTTTCTTCTAAACTCTTCAGAAGCCCACTTTTCACCAACTTCTCATTCCTATTGAGGTTGACTGTGACCTAACTAAATGCCTAAAGATGGGCGATTTACCTTTAGAGAAACTTTTTGTCTTTTAGCTGTTATTCTTGTCGCACTCGAACATTTCAGTGTTAACACAGCTTTTATGGAACTAACTGGCCTTAGTCACATATAATTTTTTTCCATTGAACCATTAACCAATCTCCATTCGCATTCTTGAAGAATAAACACTTTTATTTCAGAAAAGAGAGTGACGTGTAGTCTTGTTCAACCGAGACAAGAAATCAAGATTAAGTTCTCTAATATGAGGAATACAAAAACATTCATTAGTAAACAGAAAAAATGTTTTCTTTCAACAAATACTTCAAGCTACCTACAGCAACAGTTGAAACAACCTCCTAGTACCCGGACTCAAAGAGTTCATCTCTCCCTGTGACAACATTTGCCAGGAATGAATCCTATGGTAAGAGGAACTAACATGAATTGGTGGCTACTTGAATCAAGGATTCCAGGAAGAATCATCATTTTCTTATCAGACATTTCTCCAGGACCAATAAATCATATATTTAACTGTCTTTGTTTTCCTCTTTTGGAGAGTAGTGGGGATAGAGGTTGTTTTCCACGAAATTTGTTCACACAATTCTTTCCACTGTTAAGTAATCGGTTCATTTTAAAAAGCTTTAGATGGAAATACTAACGAGTTGCTGAAAAGAAAACACAAACATTGACCTACGTTAGGTTTTAAGCAAATGCCGTTGTTAAACAAAGCAACATCCAATAAGGTTTTAGCAAACTAACATGAACCCGTGTGACATTCTTAGTTTCGCAATGACGCTTCAAAGGTTTAAGGACAAAAAGCCGCGAAGGGAGGTAAGTTATACCTCCTCTGAATTGAAAGTTTCAACAGTCTTTAATACCAAAACATACTTGCTGCCTAATAACGACTTAGCCATCATTGATTTGGCCAAAGAGATCATTAACTTACTTAAAGAGCTCTCTTGTAAAGTGTGAACCCACATTGTTAAGCACCTAGAAGTCCGTCCCATAAAGGCCAATCCGAAGGGAAAAAATCCAAATCTGGGGCAAAACCTAAGCGACGCTTATTTCATTTCTGGAGTTCACCTATGATATTGACCAACTGCAAAAACCCATACGAGGGGGACCCTCTGAAGGAAACACGAGGCGTTAACAGAATGATCTCACAGTGTGGGAACCAACTGACAGGAGACCATAGGACGTGTTGACATACACCCTTCACCTACTTTACTTACTAACTACTCTCTTCGGTCACCTTGATATTCGACTCTCTGCAAAACACATCCGAAATTGGGATTCTTCCTGGCACCCGAGGTCAAACATGAATCTCACAGTGTAACATACAGGGGGAGAAACGTGAGTGGAATCATAGACATATCTGATAACGACCTCTTCTCCACTAAGTGTTTTATAAACATTAGCTTAGAAAACGCTAGTTTTAATAGTCTTTGTTCCAAAGAATAATTTACTTATTTATTGGTCTGATCACAATCTAAAGGCTTATAGAAGATGTAACTTAGGATAGATATCTTCAATTGTGAATCATACTTATAGAAGTATGTTCAGCTAAAATTGGCAACGAGGATAAACAAAACGGAAGAGATTCATTTTGGTTATTGAACCTTCAAACGTAGTTGAAACAATTTTGCTCATCATCATTTAAAACTCTTTAACGGAATCTTCTGACCAAAACGTCGCATGCTTGCTTTTGAAAATCCTATCTCAAATTCACCCTTCCAGGTAGGATTCCTCAGAGTTAGTCCGGGTGTTATGTTTTTCGGTCCAACTTTACAGACCCCCAGCCTAGCAAGAACCGGCCTTCGACAAAGGTCCCTTATATAGATAGGTTTTAAACTAAATTTAATATTTTATTCAACCAATTTTAATCCTATTAAAGCCGATTTTAAAAAGATTGAATCCTAGGATACTAACTCTTTAGAACCACTTGATATTAGGTCTATCTCAATCAAATTTTAAAACCCTTTTAAAAACTTGAGTTCACCCTAAGTCCGTATGGAACTCTAAATTATTGATTTTAGGTCTAATTTCCTTTTATAACAATTATAAACGGAAACAATCACCATGATGTGAAGCTAACACATGCAGGCTATTCATAACGATTATAAATGGCCTAAGTGTCATGCTCAATGCATTGTCCATTCATTGCTACTTCTTTTATATAACACTTGTACAAACCGCAATGAAACAAGCAAAACATTGCTTTCCATTCACCCTTAAACTATAACAATTATAAGAAAGGATGATGCATGATAATGCTCAACTGCATGCAAAATATAACTCTTATTATTTCATGATGCATACACATGCTTTCAAGTAATTTCGTCATGCAATATTATAACATGTATAATACATGATGCATGAGTAATTGCACAACCTAAGGTGGGTTTTAACTATATGACAAACACTTTGGCATATAAGTACCATACATCACATGTATAAGCAATTAAAGTTGATGAACGGGTAAATTGCTTAAAAACACAAAAGGAAAGCTAACTATTATAAGACAAGGAGTTCTCCAGTTCAAACAGGCGAACCGGGTCTTGAACCGCTCGAGGAAAGCATCGCTTCTCCAACCATCGTGTACTAAGCATCCTGCAATCATCTACACGATGAAAAAACTCTTTTCTCTATCGCTTACCAACGCTTTGAGCTAAACGATCATTTAGCATTCATTATACGATCGTCTAGAAAAATCCAAACG
>NC_052349.1:78676734-78690815 GCF_009727055.1 Benincasa hispida
CATGCTATGCTCGTCATTTAGTAGAAGGCACGCGCTAGACGATCATGTAGTTAGCAAGCTTCATCACTTAGTTACTACCTATGCGATCACGCATACACAATCGTATAGTAATAGCTAAACGATCGTTTGGATTTTTCTAGACGATCGTATAATGAATGCTAAATGATCGTTTAGCTCTAGAAGCGTTGGTAAGCGATAGAGAAAAGAGTTTGTTTCATCGTGTAGATGATTGCAGGATGCTTAGTACACGATGGTTGGAGAAGCGATGCTTTCCTCGAGCGGTTCAAGACCCGGTTCGCCTGTTTGAACTGGAGACTCCTTGTCTTTATAATAGTTAGCTTTCCTTTTGTGTTTTTTAAGCAATTTTACCCGGTTCATCAACTTTAATTGCTTATACATGTGATGTATGGTACTTATATGCCAAAGTGTTTGTCATATAGTTAAAACCCACCTTAGGTTGTGCAATTACTCATGCATCATGTATTATACATGTTATAATATTGCATGACGAAATTACTTGAAAGCATGTGTATGCATCATGAAATATAAGAGTTATATTTTGCATGCAGTGAGCATTATCATGCATCATCCTTTTCTTATAATTGTTATAGTTTAAGGGTGAATGGAAGCATGTTTTGCTTGTTTCATTGCGGTTTTGTACAAGTGTTATATAAAAGAAGTAGCAATGAATGGACAATGCATTGAGCATGACACTTAGGCCATTTATAATCGTTATGAATGCCTTGCATGTGTTAGCTTCACATCATGGTGATTGTTTCCGTTTATAAGTGTTATAAAGGAAATTAGACCTAAAATCAATAATTTAGAGTTCCATACGGACTTAGGGTGAACTCAAGTTTTTTAAAAGGGTTTTAAAATTTGATTGAGATAGACCTAAGTTCAAGTGGTTCTAAAGAGTTTAGTATCCTAGATTAATCTTTTAAAATCGGTTTAATAGGATTAAATTGGTTGAATAAAATATTAAATTTGTTGTAAACCTATCTATAAGGGACCTTTTGTCTAAGGCGGGTTCTGGCTAGGCTGGGGTTCTTAAGTTGACGAAAACATAACACCCCTACCTAGGAACCTACCTGGAAAGGTGAATTAGATAGATTTTCAACAAGCATGCGACGTTTTGGTCAAAGATTCCGTTAAAGAGTTTAATGGATGATGAGCAAAAGTTGTTCAACTATCTAAGGTAAAAGTTACTCTTGGGAAAACCTAAAAGTCACTTAGTTAAAATCCTTAGCCGTTTTTTTCTAAGCTAAACACTAGTTTATAAAACACTTAGTGGGAGGAAGAGGCGTATCAGATATGTCTATGATTCCACTCACGTTTCTCCCTGTATGTTCACACTGTGAGATTCATGTTTGACCTCGTGGTGCCAGGAAGAATCCCAATTCGGATGGTGTTTGCATGAGTCAATATCAAGGTGGACGAAGAGAGTATTTATAGTAAGTAGGTGAAGGGTGTATGTCAACACGTCCTATGGTCTCTGTCATTGGTTCACACTGTGAGATCATTCTGTACGCCCTCGTGTTTCCTTCAGAGGGTCCCCTTCGGATGGGTTTTGTGCAGTTGGTCAATATCAAGGTGAACTCCAGAAATGGATAAGGTCGCTTTAGGTTTTGCCCCAATTGGATTTTTTCCCTTCGGATTGGCCTTTTGGGACGGACCTCTAGGGCTTAAAATGGTGGGTCACACTTACAAGAGATTTTAAGTAAGTTAATGATCTCTTGGCCAAATCAATGATGGCTAGTCGTTATAGGAGCAAGGTTGTTCTGGTATTAATGACTGGTTGAGAACTTTTCAATTCAGAGGAGGTATAACTTACCTCCCTTCGGCGGCTTTTGTCCTAAACCTTTGAAGCGTCATTGCGAAACTAGATGTCACACGGGGTTCATGTTAGTTTTGCTAAAACCTTATTGGATGTTGCTTTGTTTTACAACGGGCATTTGCTTAAAACCTAACGTAGGTCAATGTGTTTTTCTTTTCAGCAACTCGTTAGTATTTCCATCTAAAGCTTTTAAAATGACCGATTACTTACAGTGGAAAGAATTGTGTGAAACAAATTTCGTGGAAAACAACCTCTATCCCACTACTCTCCAAAAGAGGAAACAAGACAGTAAATATGATTTATTGGTCCTGGAGAAATGTCTGATAGAAAATGATGATTCTTCCTGGATCCTTGATTCAAGTGCCACCAATCATGTTAGTTCCTCTTACCAAGGATTCAGTTCCTGGCAAATGTTGTCACAGGGAGAGATGACTCTTTGAGTCGGTACTAGTGAGGTTGTTTCAACTGTTGCTGTAGGTAGGCTGAAGTTATTTGTTGACAAGAAACATTTTCTGTTACTAGATAATGTTTTTGTAGTTCCTCATATTAAGAGGAACTTAATCTTGATTTCTTGTCTCGTTGAACAAGACTACACCGTCTTCTTTTCTGAGAATAAAGTGTTTATTTTCAAGAATGGAATGGAGATTGGTTATGGTTCAATGGAAAATAACTTATATGTACTAAGGCCGTTAGTCATAAAAGTCTTGTTTAACACTGAAATGTTCAGTACGGCAATAACAGCTAAAAGACCAAAAGTTTCTCTAAAGGTAAACGCCCATCTTTGGCATTTTAGGTTAGGTCACATCAACCTCAATAGGATTGAGAAGTTGGTGAAAAGTGGGCTTCTGAAGAGTTTAGAAGAAAACTCCTTGCCAATATGTGAATCATGCCTTAAAGGCAAGATGACCAAACGACCTTTTATTGGAAAAGGTTATAGAGCCAAGGAAGCCTTGGTGCTTATACATTCAGATCTCTGTGGGCCGATGAATGTTAGAGCTCGAGGTGAGTATGAATATTTCATCTCTTTTATAGATGATTATTCAAGGTTTGGGTATCTCTTCCTAATGCAATGTAAGTCTGAAGTCCTTGACAAGTTCAAGGAGTATAAGGTTGAAGTTGAAAACTTGTTAGGTAAGAAGATAAACACACTACGATCTGATGGTGGTGGAGAGTATATGGACCTCCAATTCCAGCACTATATGATAGAACATGGGATTGCATCCCAACTCTCGACCCCAGGTATACCTCAGCAGAATGGTGTATCAAAAAGGAGAAACAGAACCTTGTTGGACATGGTTCAGTCTATGATGAGTAATGCTTATCTTTTAGACTCGTTTTGGGGTTATGTAGTGCAGACTGCATGTTATATCCTGAACAACATTCCCTCGAAAAGTGTTTCTGAAACACCTTTTGAGTTATGGAGAGGCTGTAAAGGTAGTTTACGCCACTTTAGGATTTAGAGTTGTCCAGCACATATGCTTGTGACTATCCCAAAGAAGTTGGAACCACGTTCAAAGGATTGTTTCTTTGTAGATGGTGACGTAAATTTGTGAACGCAATTTATGCGATGCATGTCTTAAGTTATGCGTTGGTTCTCATGCGTCGGTGGTCATGCGTTGGAATGGATTGTATGCGTTGATCTCATATGCAATGACCATGCGTTCCTGTCACAAGCTTTCTTGTACTCTCACCAAGTATAACGAGAACGCAAGTTTCTCGGGTGATCCGAGGTCGAACTCAGGGACTTGTAGCTAAATGTATGTGGTAATGTGTTTGCGGTGAATAAATAAAAGAATGATGAGAGTTATGGGCTAAGCACTACTCCTACTCCTAACTAACAGATTAAGCGGTGGAAGTATGAATGAGAGGTAGAGACACGAAAACTGTTGATTCATAGTAAAATGCATGGAAAAATAGATGAAAAGGTGAGGGTGTCTTCACTGTAACACTAAGCTTGACCGCAAGGGAAACCCCAACCAATACAAGCTATGCGATCATGCTATACACACTTGATGTAGACGCATGTGATGTATATGCGATAGTGTCGAGAAGCTTATTTCTAAGCCTCCATATGCCCGCTCACATGCTCTCACACATAAGCGAGATGACCGCATACCACCATATCCTACTTAAAGGGTGCATGTGCTGTATAGTAGCAAATGGAGCTTATTCCTAAGATCCTCATTCTTGCTTATGCGATCCAATCCGCTCTCCTGAGACTTAGATTCGATTTTTAGACTACTCTCCCAAGTATGCCTAAATGATGAATGATGCGCTCATAAGAAAAGGTAATCACATAAACTTGGTTGATGTAAGATTATTCCTATCCCTAGTGAACACTTGCTTACATTGCTTAATGCAACTAATCACTTACCCTCCCAGGCAGTTAATTGCTACAGATTCTACTCATAGACAAGCATTGCATCCGCTTATAGAAGAGCGTTGCTGTAGATTCACACTAAGCAAATAAGGTTTTCTCACAACACTCGCGCAATGCACACCTCCCGGTGGTTTGTTACATGCTTCATATTCCTATGCCGCATGATTAAGTATGCGATACTCTAACAATCTTACTTAGTGATGCAATGAAAGTAAAGGATGCTAAGTAAATGAAGATGGAGATGGAATCTAAGGAAAATATAGAAATGCATTGATCATAAAATGTATTAATTCCTTAAGCCAAAATGTAATACAATACAAGGAAAGAAGAGAAATGGAGGGGCAGCTGAAAGCAATGTCTTGCTTCCAGCAGATGTGTGTCAAGGCTATCGGTGGTGCCATGGATGGGCAGTGGAGTAGACTCTCTCGAGCTCTAACTCCGACAAAGGCTCCGGTCGTCACTCGAAATGGTTGAAGGGATGAAGAACTCTCAAGCTTCTCATGCTTTGGTCTGGATCTGTCTCTTATACACATCTAGATGTGTATAAGAGACAGCTCTCGAGCTCTAACTCCGACAAAGGCTCCGGTCGTCACTCGGAATGGTTGAGGGGATGAAGAACTCTCAAGACTATCTTCTCACGCTTTGGTCTGGATCACAAGGATCCACCCTAAGGCAGGGAGCCTCTGGCGAAAACCTTGGATGATCTGAAATTCTGCTCAACGACTTCTATTTATAGAGCTTGATCGCCGACAGCATTAATAGACCTGCTCTGAATCTGACACTCGCGACGTGTTGGTTCTTTTCTGAATCTCTGCTGCTAACGGTGTGGTAGGTGAAATTTCTAATCGCAATGTATGCGTTCATGCTTGCATTCCACCAACCTTGTGATCATCCCTTCTATTATGGTTATTATATGTAGTCGCAATCTTCTTGCGATGATCGCATTCGCTTGACGGCCGCAACTTCTATGCGATAGACGCATGCGGTTGATGGCCGCAACATCCGTGCGTCGAGCGTATGCGTTCGCCTCTGCGATAGAGAGATCCCTGCATCCGGTGTCTTTGCAATAGCCTGGCTTCCAGGCATGCGATCGCTTTCTGCGGTTGCTACAAAAATAAACAATTTAATGCATAATAGTGGGTTAGCTGAGATTTTTAATGTCGATCGATGAAAACTCTTTTCTTATGAATTCCTAACATATTCGTCGTATTCTACTTAACAGCCCTCATAATTCTAAATAAAAGGCCTATAATGACGTGCATTTCTGCCCGTCATCAGTAGGCTACCCCAAGGAAACGAGAGGTGGATACTTCTATGATCCGAGTGAGAACAAAGTGTTTATTTCTACTAATGCCATATTTTTGGAAGAAGACCACATGAGGGATCATAAGCCACGAAGTAAGCTCGTTTTACGTGAGCTCTCTAGTGAGACTGAGACTACTGAGGGTTCAACAAGAGTTGTTGAACATACCGACACAACAAGAGTTGTTGAGGTCAAGATGTCTAGTCAACCAGCTCAAGAGTTGAGACTGCTTTGACGTAGTGGGAGGGTTATGAACCCACCGGATCGCTACATGGGTTTGACTAAAGCCCAAAACGCCATTACGAATGATGGGGTCGAGGATCCATTGTCTTTTAAGAAAGAAATGGAGGATGTTGACAAAGATGAATGGGTTAAGGGAATGAACCAGGAAATGGAGTCTATGTACTTCAATAACGTCTAGGAGCTTGTTGATCCACCTGATGGGGTAAGACCTATTGGGTGTAAGTGGATCTATAAGCAAAAGAGAGGTGTAGATGGAAAGCTGCAAACCTTTAAGGCTAGGCTCATGGCAAAGGGTTATACCCAGGTTGAGGGAGTTGACTATTGACACACAGAATTTTAAGTCTTTATCATCATACAAGCTCATCATAAACTTGTAACGCATGTATGAATATGAATGAATAAAATTAATCTTCTTATGTCATACAGCGCTTGGATGATTGCGATGATATGTGATACTACTTCTAGATATGCGTTATTAATGAATATTTTTGTAGTATGTTGTGCGTTGTCACAAGTTTCCTTGCATTGAAACCAAGTATAATTTCACTGCAAGTTTCTTGGTGTGATAAGAGGTTGAACACAGGGATTGTTTTAGGTTAATTGCATTATATTTGTGATATATGTGACTGAGGGTTTTTCAATTTAATAAAAGTGTGGTTTGTACATGCGATAAAGTAAATTGTGCAGCAAAGTAAAGATAAGTAGTAAAAATGCGATAATATAATAAAGTAAATTGCGATAAAAGTAAAGTGCGATAAAATAAACCTAAGCTATGATGATACAAGATACCGACGTTGAGACTGACTGTGAAGAATATACAAAGATCGTATTATACGGTGGCAAGGCTTATGTGCGAAACAGAAAGAGAAAGGATAATTAATATAAACAGCGCAAGTTTCTCAATTACTTTAAAGATATAAGTACGGTTCCGCTTTCCCTTGGCGTACACCTCTCGGTGATCGGCTGTGTTTCCCACATCTCTATGGTGAAACAAGGACGAACGTAGTGAACACAAGGTTGCTTCCATCTCTGGAAGTACTTCTTGCTTTAGTTAACGCATTCTTCTAACCTTCTCTCGACAGATCAGAATGGCATCTTCACTTCTGCTCTCACAAGTGAAGATGCCGTCTAGCATGCTTTCACTAAACATTTTATTTCTTTAGCATAGAATAAGTTACTTGTTTAATTTGTATTAATCACCAAGGAATTAAGAATACATCGTGGAGAAACGATTAATGAAGGAACAGAAATAGACAGAGATGTGGAAATGAAAGTGATCAGGACATTTAATTATAAAATCAAGCGTCTGATACATGGTTGTGAATGATTTAGACTAAGAAGATGAAATACAATTGATGAATAAGAGTTAGAAATAGATACAGAAGAGTGCTAATGTCTTGACACCGATCTAGATGGAGAGATTGCTTGCCGGCGTAGATGGAGTGAATGGAAGGATGTGCTTCCCTCTCAGGCTTGCTCAACCGGTAGAGTTGATCTCGGTACAGAGCTTCACGATGGGGATTTGGAATGATTTGTCCTGAGACTCACCTCTTGGCCTTGTCTTTGTTCTTTCTAGATCTTCTTTGATCAGCACTCAGATTAGCCTCTCTCAATAGCCTCGTATCAATTATCCCGTATCAAGTATATTTTTCAGTGAATTCTTTGAGGGTATTTATAGATGAAAGCTTTGACTCTTTGACTTGTGGTCCCCACTTTATTGTTATAGAAATTCCGAGAATAGTGGAATAAATATTCCTTCTGTTATGCAATCAGTCTATCGAAAATGCACAACGGTTAGTTGTACACATGTCAAAATCCTCTGTGATTGCGCTGCTCATTTGCATCTTCGATCATGTGCCCGCATGCGGTGTTGTTTTTATTACCGCATGCGGTTGAAGTTCAGCTCTGGATCAATTGTCGCATGCGTGTCATTGCGTTGATTGTCTATTCCTTCCTGAATGATGGGCGCAATACGACGTAGATGCGTTAATCTTTCTCTCTTGAGCCATGAGCGTATACGGTGACTGGATATCATGCAAAACAAACTTGAAATACTCTTTTCTACCATCACAATGGTGTTAATGGGTGTATTGACGACAATTTTTAATTATTGTATTTCTTAGCTAATTTCTATACAATTGACGCAACTTTCTTCTCTTTTAGCCGCAATATTTAAATAAAGCAGTATAAATAATTTGTATTTCTACAAGTTATCAACTATGAGGAAACTTTCTCACCTGTTGTCATTCTAAAGTCTATCCTATTCATAGTCACATTTTATTATTATGAAATATGGCAAATGGGCGTCAAGACTGTTGGGGTTTGTGCCCTAAAGTCCAGTAGTTTGTAAACAATTTTATACGAACACTTATGATGTATAATATAAATGATATTTACTTCACTACTTGACTTTGCACATTTAGATGTTTTTCATTTTACCACAAACCTAACTTAAAATCCTTGGTTATCTATATGTAACTTAAGCATGTATGTGGTGACATACAAGTGGATCATGTCTTGAGTGATAACCAAAATAGTTTGTAGTATATGGATATAGGAGGGAAACCTTATCCTGGTAACACTACGAATGCGGCCCGCTTTGTGGAATGGTTCACAAGTGTTGTGACTTATCACAAATGATCCTGATCTTGATCATTCGTGTAGGGGACATGCGAGCGGGGGCGTCCTATACAAGAGTTTGTATAAGACCTGACCACGAAGTGTTAATTTCTCGTTATATAACACCGTTCTAACTGAGACTTCACTTCATTACGATGACCATAGGTAACATGACCTCAATCCTTAGTGAGTTGGGAACTCCTGCCATTGAGGGTGGTCCTTTGATTTGCATGGGTGCGAGTGGCCAGAACGCCAACTCAAACCTACCATTTTGAGGATTCATCTGATTTGAGACTGGGAAACTCAACTACACAAGATGAGAATTCACTCCTTCCCCGAGGCAGGGGCAAGTAGATAAGATAGCTCCCTTTAAAGCTGATTCCAGGGCTTGAACAATGTGGCGCCACACACCTTCTCATGGCCCGAGAAGTGTTCACCACATAGTTGGACTATGTTATATTGTTCATTAGAGGAATCAGTGATACTTGAGATGTAACTAAGGAGCAAAAACGGTAAAATTTGGCCTAACTGCACTTACGAGCATCTGTGAAGGGTCATCGTACTCATGATTGGTTATATCCATGGACATAGAAATATATCTATGGCAAGAAGAGTTCAATTGTCGATCTTTAGTGGAATGTCTGGCAGTTAACAAATGGTGGATAATCGTGACTAAAGAGTTTAGTCAGCTATTCACGTACCGTTGAAGCTTCGAGCCATAGGTCCATAAGGTCCCCTTGGTAGCTTGGATACAAGTTGAGAGTCAGTTTTTGGGTCAATTTGAAATGTTCAAATTGACAAGAGGGAGTCCGATTATATATGATATAATTGAACGAGTTAATTAAATATGATATAATTAACTTTATGTATGAGATCATTAATTTGGAGGAAATTGGATATAAATATGATTTATATCTAGTAGAGGAAAAAATATTATAAATTAATATTGATATTAATTTATAAAGTTATGAATGTGATAAGTTCACATTAATTGGACAGTTTAAAAGGAAATGGGAAGGCGCCTCTTCATTTAAAATAACAAACGAGTGCATTATAAATAGCAGATGTTATGTTGATCTCGGGGTGCATGGGTATTGTTGAAAAAAGATAGTGTCATCGTTTAGAAAATTAGTACCTATTATGATAGGGACTGCACGATTGATAACGGGTAGAAATGCATGTTATCATAGTGCTAAGTTTCTGAAAACAAATGTTGGATTGCGTTGATGAAATATGTTAATTTGCATCCCATTAAGCATCAATTTCATAATATTGCGGTCGCATGCGTTCATCACATTTAGAACAAGTGATTTTTTTGTTTGTAGAATATGCACATTGACGCAATGCAAGAATTGCGATCAATAGGAAATCAATCGGTCGAGCGCAACTTCACCGCAAGGCTTTATGATGATTGTGCTCCACGCAACATTCGCCGAGAAGGATCGCTGCAACTTTGGTCAGCACAACATGGTAGAGCGCATCTGGGTGAAAGAGCGCTAAATTAATCGCGATGGGACAGAAAGCCGATGACAGTCGAATCCGAATTAAGTTGACAGCCGATAACGATCACAAGTACATTCAGCTTTTCGATGACAAATATTCGACACATCAGTCAGGAATTAAAGTCGTCCCATATGTACAATCATCAAAGAGGGTCACCAGTTCACTATTCTTTGTTCCACAAGTTCGCACGCCCTTGTTCATAGTTTTCTTTCGTTTTAAGGCGAATGCAAGAGAGAAGGTTGTACCGATAGATCGTTTCAGTAAGCTTGGGAGAGCACCAGAAGCTTCAAGGACAGAGAGAGGGTCGACGCCTGCGGAAGCGGGAACATCTTTAGAACCGAATAGAAATTACAGTGTAAAAGCCTCGATCAGCAAGGAATTGCTACTAGGCTCTCTACCTTTAACTTCCATTGTCATTTTGTATTCCACTCATTTATCGAAAAGGAATTTATTTCTCTATATCTGTTCACTCTCTGTTATTTACGCATAAGTAGCTAAATTAGTTGAATGGGTTGAGAAGCACTTAGCTAGCACAACTAGGGAATCTTCATACTATGTGATTATCTTGTATTATCTATGCTTCATTCGTCCATTAGAGATACTCGATAGGGTAGTCTAAGGACAGGATCTAGACTTGATTAGGTCAGATTAGAATCTAGGCTTGAAAGAGTCAGATTAGAATGCATAATCAAGAGATAGGAGCTTATGAGCACTATTTGTTATCAACGCATCACATGCATCCTAGAGATAAGATATGATTATATGTGGTCACCTTGCTTTTATGCATCTTACATCATCGCATAGGACAAGAGTAGAGACTTAGGGATAAGCTCTATGGACACTTTTTCATTCAACACATGCGTCCTAAACTTAGGAGCATTGCATTTGCATTGGAAAATGACTTGCTGTGCATGGCGATAGCATGATCGCATAGTCTGACGCATTCCCAAGTAACGCTAGCTAAAGATCTTCTTAACCTGTTCATCGCATACTCAGTGCATCTATCACACAACTGACTTTTCTCAAATCCATCGCATTTTATTTATTTTCTTCATTAACACAATCAACAATAAACCAACAATTTATTTATTTGGTTACCGCAAGGCTTTCATAAAAATTACCAACACAATTTGTTTTCAAAAGTCCCTATGTTCGACCCTGGACTTACCAGGAAACTCAGAGGAATTTACACTTGGATTCCGCTGAGGAAACTTGAGTGCACAATGCAATTTCATCAATGCATATCATCCATATTTCCACTTCATAAAATTAAGCATCAACAATCGCTTACATATACAATATTGCTAAGCGATCGTATACCGATTACACCGTCGTGTGTTATTACCTAAACGATCGTTTACCTTTTTCCTAAGCGATCGTTTAGCTCCTGGTATTTACTAAACGGTCGTATAGATGATCGCTAAGTTTTTCCTACGTGATCGTTTTGGACGATCGCTCGCCCTTTTCCTACACGATCATTTAAACGATCGTTTACCTTTTCCTACATGATCGTATAGACGATCGTTTACTTTTACTATACGGTCGTATACTTCACCTAAACGATCAAGCATCATGTCTATGCGATAGACGACCTCTTCTCCCACTTGCTTGATCGTTGTGTACGGTCGCTCTTCCTCCTTCCCTTTACCAAATCCGAACAAAGCCCACACTTTGGATTCTCATTCCAAAAATACTGAGGGCTCTAAGTGGTGTTGTCTTTTCTGATTCCTTCTGTCTGAGTGGTGACTGTTCAAGGGAGACGGTTGGGCTTCAAACTCGCTGTGAAGAAAAAATCTTCATCTGGTATGATTTCTTGATCCCTTTTTCATCATGAAAGTATGTTTGAATATATATGTGGAAATTCTCTCACAATCAATTGGAAAGATCCGCTTCCGCTCGTAGGTACTCTTGAATAAGAGTTCCTTCAAAGACTGCCTTTCTTAATGGTAATCTTGAGAAGACCATCTATATGACTCAACCAGAGGAGTTCGTAGTTTCAGATCAAGAGCAAAGAGTTTTCAAGCTTAATAGGTCCATTTATGGGCTAAAAAAAACATCTAGATCTTAGAACATCAGATTTAACATTGCTGTCAAGTCGTTTGGCGTTGACCAGAATGTTGATGGGCCTTGTGTTTACAAGAAGATCATCAATAGCTCAATAGCTTTCCTAGTACTGTATGTGGATGATATCTTACTCATTGGGAATGATGTAGGGTATCTAACTGACATTAAAGAGTGACTAGCTGCCCAGTTCTAAATGAATGATTTGAGTGAGGCACAGTATGTTCTCGAGATCCAGATTATTCGGGATCACAAGAAAAAATGGTTAGCCCTGTCTCAGGTATCGTACATTGATCAAATGTTGATCAGGCATAGGATGTAGAATACCAAGAGGGGATTATTACTCTTCAGGCATAGAATCGTTCTGTCTAAGGATCAATGTCCTAAGACACCTCAAGAAGTTGAGGAGATGAGACGGATTCCCTATGCTTCTGCCGTAGAAAGCTTGCTATATGCAATATTATGTACCAGACCCAACATTTGTTATGTCATAGGGATTGTCAGTTGGTATCAGTCCAATCCAAGATTTGATCACTGGATGGCGGTCAAGACGATCCTCAAGTATCTTCGGAGAACGAGGGACTACATGCTTATGTATGGAGATAAGGATCTGATCCTTACAGGATATACAGACTTTGACTTTCAGATCGATCGAGATTCTCACAAATTGACATCGGAGTTAGTGTTTAATCTGAACGGAGAGGATGTAGTCTGGCGAAGCATCAAGCAAGGATGCATTATGGACTCCACTATGGAAGTTGAATACGTATCGGCTTGTGAAGCAGCTAAAGAGGTTGTTTGGCTGAGGAAGTTCCTTTCAGGTTTGGAAGTTGTTCCAAATATGGATTTGCCTATCACTCTTTATTGTGATAACAACGAGGTTGTGGTAAATTCGAAGGAACCTCGAAGTCATCGTCAGGGAAGCACATAGAATGGAAATATTACCTGATCAGGGAAATTATGCATCGAGGTGATATGATAGTCACGAAGATCACATCGGAGCACAACGTTGTTGATCACCTAACAAAGGCCCTCACGGCTAAAGTGTTCGAGGGTCACTTGGAGAGTCTGGGTCTGTGGGACATGCGGTATCTTGTCTAGGGCAAGTGGGAAATGATACTGGGGTATACCTTAGTTTATTGTATATTGTGCATTTTTATATTGTATTGTACATTAGTCTCCAAAGTCATTAGAACAAGTGGGAGATTGTTGGGATTGGTGTCCTAATTCTCCCAGAGTCTCTTTTTTTGTAAAGATGCACATTGTTTAATGAATAAAATAAGTGTTATTTAATTCTACATTTACTCATATCCAATAAACAAAGCTCCTTGGTTATCTTATGTGAACTTAAGCATGTATATGTGATATACAAGTAGATTGTGCCTTAAGTGATAACCTAAATAGATCTGAAGTATAAGGATTAAGGTGGGATACTTGATCTTGGTGACACTACGGATACGGCTCACTTTGTAGAGGTTTACAAGTATTGTAAACTACTACAGATGGTAGATCCTGACCATTCATGTGGAGACGTGTGAGCGAGGGTGTCCTATACAAAGAGTTTATATAAGACCTGGACCACGAGATGACTAGACTCTATATATAACATCGTTGACACTAGAGACTTGCATCTCACCTAAACAACCATAGGTGACACGACCTCAATCCTGAGTGTTTTGGGAACTCCTGCATTTGAGGGCAGTCCTTTGATTAGTATGGGTGAGAGTGGCCAGATTACCAACTTAACATTCCTACCTTTTTGGGAACTTGTCTGATATGGGAGCCAGGAACTCAATCCACAAGATGGAATTCACTCATTTCCCGAAGCAGGGATAAGTAGAGAGGTTGCTCCCTTAAGGACTGATTCTGGGGCTTGAACGTAGTGGCCACAACTTCTCTTGAACGTAGGGCTATGACTCATTAGAGGGATCAATGGTACTTAAGAAGACAGATGTAACTACAAGAGAATAACGGTTATTGGCCAGCTGTACTTATGAGCGATGTATGAAGGGTTGTCGTACTGCTGATTGGTTAAAATAAACACATAATATATCTGTGGTAAGAAGAGTTCAGCTGTCGGTCTTTAGTGGAGTGCCTGACAATTAACGGATGGTGGATCTCATGACTAAAGAGTT
>NC_052349.1:78690836-78746854 GCF_009727055.1 Benincasa hispida
ATTTTGATTATATATGATATAATCGGTATAATGTATGAGATACATCTAGTTGAGGATTGATGTAAATGAGATTTACATTAAGTACCATGGAATAGAAAAAGAACTATGGTTTATATGTTTCATGAGATAAAATATTAAAATTATAGGTTATAAATATAGTATGATAAGTTGGTTATCATTTATACTTATAATAATATTAATTATTGGATAATTAATTCTTTTTCTTTAATAACCAATTGAGTGGGTGGTTATTAGATTCATGGTAACCGTGAGATAAAAGGAAAATGGTTTTCCTAATTTTAGTAAGATTTACAAACTGTTTAAAAGTTTTCATAAAAGTTCTTTTTTAGACAAACTGTTTATGACATGATTATGCTTTCCACATTTTTTTTAAAAGTTTAACAGTATTTTTGAAACTTTTAAAAGTTTAAGAGTGTTTTTTAAACAAACTTCAATGGTTTCAATCCAAAATTAACTATAAGATTATTTTTGAATTTTTTGAAAGTTTAAAGATATTTTTGAATTTTTAAAAGTTTAGATATATTTTTTTTTACACAAAATATAGAGTTTAGATTTTTTAAAAATAATAACAATAAAGCTAGCCTAGTTTTAAATACTAAAAACAAACGTTTAAATATAACCTTAAAAACAACCGATTCTTCCTTTTAATTTTTTTTTAAAAAAAAAAGAAAAAGAAAAAGAAAAAACTTATTCAATCATATTACCTCATCTGTTTGCAGGCGTCACTGCAAACGTGCGTAAAAGAGAAAGTCGGTTGCGAGGAGTATAGTTTAAATCATCATGATTCATACCATACGCAAAAATCAAATCCCCACAAATATCATGGGAGACGTATAAATTTAGCCTCCCCATAAATAAATTAAATAAATTTTTATTTTTTTCCCTTTTTCTTTTTAGAAAGAAATCAATTTTTCTTATAAATTCATCGCCTTTCTCTTAAATTTAAACATAAATTTTTTACTTTTATTTAAACTATACTCTAACTTTATTTAAATATTATAATTACTACTTCTCATTCCATTTTCACTAATTCACCTGCTAAATTTAATAAAAGAGTGTAAATTTCACTAATTTCAATGGAATGTATTTTTCAAGACTTGCACATTTGTAAAAAACAAACAAACTTATTCTCTTTAGTTTCTATTTGAGTCTACTTTTTAAAAATAATTATTATGTCGTTTTTTTCATTTAATATTCGTTCATTCAATATTCATTTCTTACCAATATGATTTAAATATAAATTTAAGTCAAGACTTTAACTTTATATATTTACACCATCGAGTTATTAAAAATGAAATAAAATGAATGATTTACTTAACTCTAAAATAAAAAAAATAGAAAGGGTAATTCTAGAAATTAAATGGATGGAACAACATAATTATCTAAAAAGACATTTTAAAAAAAAATAAAAATAAAAATAAATCCGAAGAATGTGAAATGAATTAGGTTGGATATACGCGTTTGTTCAAGCAGTCGATTTTTGTGACAAATTCAACTATTAAAAAGGACATTTGACCCAATTTATCCGTCCAAATCTGCTATAAAAAGGGTTAACAACCGCAGCAGATAGCTGAATCTCGTCGCGCCGCCGCCGCTTCTACAGCTCATCTGTCCTTCGCTCCTTCGCTGGTACGAAACCTTCCTTTTCTTCATCTCTTTGTTCTGTAATCTCTATTTCCATCGAAAATTTGATTTTTTTTTTTAAATTTCTGAACACGAAAACTAGCTATTGGTTTTTATCTGAAACAAAGGATAGTTAATGAGTTGGATTGAGCTATAAAGGTTTCATTTAATCAAGAGCCTTTGAGGGTAATGTCTACTGTGAGTATTGTGATTAATGAAGATGGTAGTCGAAAAATGAAGCAAACTTTTTGTTCTTTAGCTGAAAAATGATAAGGTGTTTGTGCGGTAGCCTTTTTTTTGGCCTGTGTTTCATAGATTGAAGGGAGGACCGTGAAGAATGAACTTGGCTGATCTGGTGCAATCCATGACTGCCCAGATTTGTACTGCAGGCGATCAGTATTCACTTTGGATATGATGCTTGCCTTACTCATCTGAGTCTATTCCCAAGACAACAATAGACTTAAAAGTTCAATGTTTTTATTTGCGGATTTTGGTTTTAGTTGTGGCATGAATATGCTTCCCATTGGTGCTGAATGTGTTTATGTATTCCCCTTGACTTTAACATATGGATTTGAATAATGATGCACTAAAGAGTTTACAAAAAACTTTTGGGTTCAGTCAGATTGGATCAAGGAATCACGTTGAGATATTAAAGGGTGGCTAGTGAGTTGATTATATTGTGAGTTTGGGGCTATTTGAATCCACTTAGCAGCGGTATATTAATGATCTATAATTAGTTCCTACAACTTTTACACGGTCGATTCCATGTCATAAAATGATGGACGGGTAGAAGATGATGATTGAAGCAGGTACTTATGATAATCGGGCATATCTTACTGTTCTCCTGGTGCGGCTAAGTATAGTTGTGCTGAGTTTCAAGGATATGTCTGTATGATTTACAAAACTGCTGTCTGATTCATTCTCTGTTCATTATATCCTATGTTTAATGGCCAAGAAACTGACCTGCCCTTTCTGGACAAGTCCTATTGGTTATAACTTCAATGACCAAACTATAAGTGGTGACTCACCTGTTGAATGTTTTTAGTTGATTTTAAGTCACATCCAGATTTAGATCTCTCAAGCTGAATCTTGTGTTCATCTCTTGTCTAGGTAATGAGGTCATACTGGCAGCACTTTGATGTCACGGGGAATGGGAATTAGGATAGGTTTTGAGAATAGGGAGAGGGATGGTCGTTAGATTTGGGAGCAATTTCAATTAGTCATCTAGTTTTGGGCTTTTTCCAGTTAGCTTTTATGTAACATTATATTTTTTTCTACAACGATGCAGGTCACAATGGGGAGAAGACCTGCTAGGTGTTACCGACAGATTAAAAACAAGCCATACCCTAAGTCACGATTTTGTCGTGGTGTCCCCGACCCTAAGATTAGGATCTACGATGTTGGAATGAAGAAGAAAGGAGTTGATGAATTTCCATTCTGTGTCCACCTTGTGAGTTGGGAGAAAGAAAACGTGTCAAGTGAGGCTTTGGAAGCAGCTAGGATTGCCTGCAATAAGTATATGACCAAGTTTGCTGGGAAGGATGCATTCCATTTGAGGGTTCGGGTGCATCCTTTCCATGTTCTGCGGATTAACAAGATGCTTTCATGTGCTGGGGCTGATAGGCTCCAAACTGGTATGAGAGGTGCATTTGGCAAACCACAAGGAACCTGCGCAAGGGTGGACATTGGTCAGGTTCTCCTTTCAGTTCGCTGCAGGGACAACAATGGACAGAATGCACAGGAGGCTCTCCGCCGTGCTAAGTTCAAGTTTCCTGGTCGTCAGAAGATCATTGTTAGCAGGAAGTGGGGCTTCACTAAATTTAGCCGAGCTGATTATCTGAAGTACAAGGCAGAGAACAAGATTCTTCCAGATGGTGTTAACGCCAAGCTTCTTGGATGCCATGGGCCTCTTGCAAACCGTCAGCCTGGAAGAGCTTTTCTATCTCAAACTGCCTAGACTCATTTAGTTGTGTTGTACTGTTCAATTTATTTGGAATCATTGTTGACAACATTATTACCGTCGTTGGTTGTTTGAACTTTGTGAAACCAACCAAGCTTCCTTTTTTATACTGTTTTATCTATTATCCTAGTAAATTTCAGTCTTCTTTTGAAACTCCTCCAGTGATTAAACATTAAGCAGGGAGCAGTTCTACTTGATTGTTTTCTAGTTTTCTTTTTACTGTCACACTGCTGGAAGTTAAGGTTGGATATCATAGTTACAAAAAACTCATTGTAACTAATTATCATGAGTTAGACATAATGGTAAATAAAGGGCATGGGTTTGATATATGGCTAATAGAGAATGAGTTTAAGGAGATTACCTACTTAGTATTTAATATGCTGAGTTTTCATGATACCCAAGAGAGTTGTTCGTGTGCATAAGGAACATTCACCAAAAGAAAAAACTCATTGAGACAAAACACTCTGAAAATATTTTATTAATTTTAAATTAGAATAAAAGAATTTGTTAAGGCAGTGGTAGTCGCCGCTCGCCATAGGTAGATGGTGATCAGAGTTTCTCGTATAAATTAGAGAAATTAATCTCATTAAACACTCAGCTTATTTTTCGCCAAACAGATAGAATAGTTTCCAAAACAACTATTTTTTTTTTAATTTAATCATTTAAAAAAGTATTCCAAAAATACCCTAAATTTACTAAATATGAACTTTTGTTAAATGGTGTCTTTTGACTTTTGTTAAATAAATTAAAATATTTGTCTATTTTCTATAAGTTTAGTTATCTTTATAGTTCTTTCCAAATTGATTTGTATGGCTTTAAAGTTTCAGTCTCCATAGTCTAGATCAAAAATAAAAAAAAGATGTGCCTAAACTACCGTGTCTTCTACTTTTTAGCTCAGTATTGAATTATAATGTCATTACCTAATACACAGTTCAATTACTTGGACTAAAATGTCAATAATATGATCATAAAAATAACTTAATGCACGCCAACTAATTGTCATCTATGTAATATGGTAAAATATTGTAATGTTGAGAGTCATTTACTAGATTTATCCAAATCATTTCAACCTGGAACAAAATCTAAATGATAATAACTAGATTGAAAATTTTAAAACTATAGGGATGAGATTGAAATGGTTAACACCTGCAAGGCTCAAATCCAAATCTTCAAAATTTTATTATTCCTCTTATCAAATTATAATTTTAACCTTTTAAATATACTCTTTAATAGTAGTAGACTCCACTTCATTTTAAAGAGTAATAGTTAAGTCTTAGCTACATTCTCCTCTTTTCTCTAAAAGGAATCATTTAAAAAAGAATTGCCACATGTAATTTTTTGTTGGACAGTACTACAATAATATACGAAAATTTGAGGATTTTGTACGGATGACCTATTCTTGGTTGCCTTTAAGTTTCGTGACCTGCCTCTCGCAACTTATGATTTATAATCTTCGCTTACGTCATAGGGCAGTTTCAGAATTAACATTCCCATCGCGTTCGCGATTAACCGATGGATAAATAAAGTAATTCCAAATTGGATTGAATGTATATTGCGATAGCGATGTACCTTCCAACCTGATGTTGGATCGGCCTTGACCTGATTTGAAGGCCCAACCCAACACAACCCAATTTCGATTTTTTTTCTCACATTGCCTCGAGTTAGAAAGTCCAACGAAACCCAACAGATTCCACAAAGCTCTTGCCCGACTGTTAGAATTAGGGGTATGCATGGTTGGGTTGGGTTGGGTTGAGGGTGTTTTTTGGACTAACCCAAAAATTCGAATTGATTTGGTTGACAACCCAAAAGACCAAAATAAAGTTTCTGATCCAACCCAACCCAACCCAACCCTTTAAATGCTGGTTGGGTTGGATTGTCGGGTTATAATTTTTTTTAATTAAAAATATATAAATTTATCTACAACACATGACTATTAACTAAAATCTCATAAAGTTCAGATGTTAAATACTAAATATCTATAATATTTATTACAAATTTTAAACAAAAACAAATATCATAACAATTTTAAAAGAAAAATATTGAAAATTCACAAACTAATCAATATAAAGTAATAAACTTTAAACAAAGAGAAATACACATACATATATCTGTCTCTTATACACATCTAGATGTATATATATAAATTGGCTTGGGTTGAGTCAACCCAATTTTTTCTTTAGCCAATCCTCGACTCAACCTAACCCAACAAAAATAGAAAATGTTCAACCCAACCCAACCCAAAAACAAAACTAACCCAACCCAACCCTTATATTTTAGGTTGTGTAGTCCGGATTATTTGAGTTGTCAAGTTATTTGAACACCCCTAATTAGAATAAGCGCGATGTATAAATTAAAAGCGTTCAAAATTCAATCTAAGGCCCGTTGAATGGTTAATCACGAGCGATGTGAATGTTGATTTTGAAAGCGCTCTATAACGTAAGCATAAGGTTATAAATCATAAGTTTGCAAAGAACGAATCACGAAACTTAAAGGCGTCCAAGAATAATTCTACATAAAAATCTCTTTATTATAAATATTATGATAATAGATGCCTATTAGATGCTCATGCTTAGTGTCCATTGACCATGTGTTGTGCTCCAATTTCCCAAACTGTTATCAATGTGTCTCAACATTACACATGTCCATGTAATCCACCTCTTACGTGCCAATTTACCTATAAATAGTAGCATTTGGTGGATTTTGGAAGACACACATTAGGTAAATTCCATGAAAATTAGAGAAAGTTGAGAATTTAGAGAAATTTCTTATTTTATATTTTGTTAATTTATATATTATGTTTAATTTAATTTAATATTTTATTTAATTTATTTATTTTAATATTTTATTGGTATTCGTGCTCCCGTTATGTTTCTCAAATTCACAACACGTTATCAGCACGAGCTCTTGTCTTTTCTCCGTTAAAGATAGGTCATAAAGGCTAATTTTTTCCCCTTCATTATAATAATAAATTTAATGTTATTTTGCATATTTAATATCTATTAAATTTCTAATATAAATACAATATTTTATGATAGTGCTGCCATGACAAATCTCACAAAATTAGAATTTGCCACCCTTGATATTAACGACAATAATTATTTGTCATGGGTACTTGATACCGAAATGCACCTAGATGCTATGAATCTTAAAGAGACTATTAAAGAAGAAAATACGACATCCAGTCAAGAAAAAGTAAAAGCTATAATTTTCCTTCATCATCATCTCCACGAGGGATTGAAAATGGAGTATCTTACAATAAAAGATCCTCGTATCTTGTAGAAAATTTTGATAGAGATGTATGATCATAAAAAAAAAAAAAAAACTGTTATTCTTCCTAAAACTCGTTATGAGTGGATGCATTTGAGGCTACAAGATTTCAAATCAGTAAGTGATTACAACTCCACATTATTTAAAATCAGTTCGAAACTGTTGTTATGCGTAGAGAAAATTACTGATGTTGATATGTTAGAGAAGACGTTATCTACATTTCATGTCTCGAATATGCTCCTACAATAGCAATATCGAGAGAAATATTTTAAACAATATTTTGAACTAATTTCGTGTCTTCTTGTTGCCGAACAAAATAACGAGCTATTGATGAAAAATCATGAATCTCGACCAACCAGAATAATATCATTCCCTAAAGTGAATATTGTGAATTTTAATAATAATAGTGGTTAAGGTCGTGACCGTGAACGAGGAATAAATAATTATTATTTTCGTGTTGGTCATTCTAATTATTCAAATTTCAAAAGAACCATACAAAATGATGATCATAAAGGAAAATTCCACGAGATAAGAGTTCAAAAAGTGTTGAAAACAAAGGCTTTCAATGTGGAATGACTGAGCATTGGTCACGTAGCCGTCGTACGTCAAAACACTTAATTGATCCCTGTTAAGCATCCTTGAAGGAAAAAAAGAAAAACATGAAAACAAATTTTGCATACTAGGATAATGACAAATTTGTATGTGACGAACTTTTTTGAATCACTTGAAGAGAAAATCGGTAGAATTGATGGAACATCAAGTGTTTCTTTTTTACTTTGAATGTATATAGACTTAATGTTGTTTTTTTTATTCATCTCCATATTTTTTTCCTCTTGGTAGATGTTAACATTTGTATATTCTAAATGTTGTTTTTCTTATTGTAATTATTTTCTTTTAATGAAGAAAATTGGATCATTTTCATATGTTGGGTGACTAAAAAATGAGTAAAGAATATCTATGTCTGGCAGACAATGCAACTATACATATAATACTTACAAGTAAAAAATATTTTTCCAAACTGACAATGCTGGAAGTAAAAGTCAATACAATATAAAGTTCTACAAACCTAATTAAAGGGTTTGTAAAAGTTATTTTTCCTAGAGGAACAAAATTTACAATTGACAATGTTTTGTTCTCTAGTCAATAAAAAAGAAATCTACTTAGTTTTAAAGATATACATAGCAATGATCATCATATTGGGATTGATAGAAATAATGATATGGAGTATCTTTATATCATACCTACGGTCTAATATGAAAAACATATAGTGGAAGAGTTGTTGGGATTATATTATGCTCATATCCGAGTAATTATCATATGCAACAATGAACCTGAAGTTCATGAATCCAGACACATTTATAAATTGGCATGACAAATTAGGTCATCCAGGGTCTATAAGGATGAAAAGGGTTATTGAGAATTTAAATGGACACCCATTGAAGAGCCAAAATATTCTTCAATCTGATGAATTATCATTTGATGCTTGCTCTCAAAGCAAATTAATCATTAGACCATCACCAGTCAAAGTGAGGACTGAATCACCTACATTTTCAGAATGAATTCATGGTATATATGTGGACCTATTAACCCACTAAGTGGATCATTTAGATATTTTATGGTATTAATCACTACTATAAAACTGGGTTTTAATGTCGGTTTAAAACTGACATTATAGGAGTACAATGTCGGTTGACAACCGACATCAAAGATCGTGTTATAAAAGGTCTTTAATGTCGGTTTTAAATTGACATTATAGATGACCAAGATTTCAATGCCAATTATCTTCAATGTCAGTTTTTAACCGACATTGAATATTGTTTTCAATGTCGGTTTTCAACTGACATTGAATATTATCTTCAGTGTTAGTTCTTACCTACTTTTTGTCAGTAATTGTTCAATATTAAATGTCTGTCATCGTTTTGTCATTTAATTTAATTTTTTTTTTTTTTTTTTTTTTTTTGCGCATGTGCAAATCAATAGTATTTCTCTTTTACCTGTACATGCACAAAATAAAATTTGAATTGCTTGTATGTATACAACTTAGCTTTTGATAAACAAAAATTAACCAATTCATAATAAAAAAAAATGATTAATTGTTTAACTAAGTAATCTATCAACAAGTTATATTGATATTGATACATAGAGCTCAAAAGTTTAAAGTTTGAGAGATCTGGTTGTCTACTATGGAGGGTTTGAATTAGTCCAAATCTGTAACCAACAACATTTCACAAGTCAGAGATTTTTCAAGGATCAGAACTATAGTTCGACATATAAATAAGAAAAAGAAAAAAAATGTCTCCATTTGAGATCTAAAGAAGAAGAAAAAAAACCACAAAGCTCAAATACGTAATGTGTTGTGATAGGATATACTAGCATGCAATGGAAGCAAACATAATCAATAAGCACTCTAATTACATTTAAATGTAGTTCTAAAAACATGCTTTGACAGAAAATCAAAAGAAGGTTTCTAATGAACATACCTTTGATGAATTATCTCAACTTCAAGCTGCTCTTCACGTGATTCCAGCTCCAATTCAGCAGTGAACCACCAAAAGATCTTCTCTACTATTCTCAATATTGAATTTGAGTGGTGGAACTCCAATTAGAGTGAATTTGTGAATGGTGTAAGTGTGGGTTTTGGTCAAGACGAATTTCTACAGCAGTCTTCTAAAGAACCCAGAAATTCTCCTTTTTCAATCTTCAATTTTAGAGCTTTTATATACAAAGTGCATGCAAGCACTCAAACTCAGCTCAATGCCAACAACAATTTGATGAAAAAGTGGGATTTGTGTGTAAATTTGGGAGGAACACCTCCTACTTGGTATAAATGTGGGAAGAACCCACTCAAAACCAAGTTTTTGTTTTTTCAATTTCAAATTTTAATCAATTCTAAAATTAACTAAAACTTGATCTAATTGATTTATAATTAATTAAATCTAAAATATATATAAAAAAAAAACAATTTCTTAAATTGAATTGAAATTGAAAATTAATTTGATTTTCAATTAATTAAACATGTTAATTAAATAATTTAATATCAATTATTAAATTAATCACACACCCAATTTTAATCATGAATCTTATTCATGTAATTAATATTTAAATCATTATTTAAATATTATAAACTTTCCAATTCCATTTAATTTCAATAAATTAAATGTCAATTATATCAAATATAATTATACAAACCCTAATTCGAATTTGAACTTATTCAAATTCAAACCCTAATTTTAATTTAAACATTTTCAAATTGAAATTCAATTTGAACCATTCAACTTGATATCATTCCAAATTCACTCAATTTATTAATTCAAGGTGTTCATATTTTACGAGCTAGTAGAGGGACCTTATGGACCTACAGATCATGAGCTCCAATGATTTAAGATTAATTGGTTAAAACTCTTTAGACCAAATTAATCTATATTCGTTAACTATCAAGTCACACCACTATAGCTTGATAGTTACACTCTCCTCAATGTAGATATATTTGTGTCCACTTGATTTAATCATAATCAGTAAGTCGACCCTTCATAGGTTGTTCGTAATAACGGCTGGGTCAAAATATTGTTTTACTCTCGATATTACGTCTTGGTCCTTAAGTTTCATTGATTCTCTAATGAACAATTGGTTTGTGATCCAATCACTAAACCAGATCCCTCCCAGGCCAATGAGAGGGTGGGGCCCCTATTTCAAGACCTGGATTCAGTACTTAAGAGAACAACCTTTCTTTTATCCTTAAACTGGGTAGGCGTGAATTCCATATCGCACCCTATGTCCCCAGCTATCTACTCGGTCTTACCCCTGAAATGGGAGGCTTATTGAGCTGGCGCTGTTAAGCCAACCCTCACCTATGCAAATCTAAGGATAATCCTGAAGGAAATCGGACATGAGAATTTCCATGAGCAGCGGAAGGATCGTTCCAAATTTCAATTGTATTTGAACAACACAATTACAGTCACAAACTGAAACAATAGGATATGCGCAAAACAGAAATTACAGCATGATTTACTACACGATCAAGGGAAGAATTCACATATCTTTGAAGACTCATCTTTAACTCCCTTGATCACGAATGCTCGTTCACAGCAAGACGACAACCAGAACGTTGTTGTGTGGTGGAATGCCCCCGAAAAAATGATATGCGATGTCTTAATCACACTACTCGATGATATATGTGATGCTACAAAATTCACTGTAGAATGCCAATTAATGCGTTCATATAGTTTATGCGTGTCACAAGTTTTCTCGCGATGAGACCAAGTATAATTCCACCATGAGTTTCTTAGAATGTATTAATGTGTCCCCTTGGCTTACACCATATCTCTATGATGATCAGAGACGAATGTTTCCAAACGTAAGGTTGTTTCCATCTCTAGAAATACTTCTTGCTTTAGTTAACGTATTCTATCAACCTTCTTTCAAGAGGTGGATTAGCATCTTCACTTCTGCTCTCGCAAGTGAAGATGCCATTAAGCATACATTAAACAAACTTAGCTGACTTCTTCAACAAGGATTGACTTACTCGCTCAATCCTTCCCCCACACCCTGGAGGTGTAGTGACTCATGGTGAGAGAAATGGAAGATGAATGCGTTATGGTGAATAGAGAGATAAAGATGAACATGATAATGATATTAATCGGTAAAGATAAAGCGTTTGTTACAAAGATATGAATGAAAGACATGAAATGAACAACAAACAATGAACGGAAAGTAAGAACAATTGAGAGCAGCGTGTCAATGTCTTAGCATGGATCCCGATCGGAGTTGTTTGCTTGCCGGCATGATGAAGGAGTGAGGTGGAGAACTTCCTTCTCAGGAGAGTTCTCGAGGGAAGAATGTCCCTTACACAGAACTTCTTTTTCGTCTCTTTTTCCATGTGTTTCCTCTTTTTGTGTTGAGTGTTGTTGTTGCTATTTATAGACTTTAGCACCTCTTGCGTCAGTGGTCCCACTCTGAAAAGTTACTTTTTCATGTCGAGGCTTGGTGGGAATATCTGCTGATAATGGATAGAAATACAAGTTATTATAGCTTAAATAAGTAAAACAATGAGAGAATGCGACGGTAAAATAAGCAATATCATGTCCAATAGCGCTATACTGAAAAGAATTGCGATCGCAAGCGCCCATCGCATAAAAGCAGTTAATTTACTTATTTTATGCAGAAAAAATGCGATGGTGCAAGTAAAATTGCGATCCAAAAGAACAAGATTGTGATCGTATGCAATCGTGAGAAGCTTCTTAAAAAGGTGGTCGCATAAAGACTGCACATCAAGGTGACAGCATAATAAATCACGATGGGACGAAAAGCTGATGACGGTCGAGTCCGAATTTTGTTGACAAGCCGTTAAAGCCACACTGTAGCAAGTACACTCAACTTTCGGTGACCATTAGTCAGCGTATCAGAGCATAAGAATTAATACTGCCCATCATTGCAATCATTAGAAAGGAAGGTTGTTTCACCTTGAGCTTTATAAACACTGAAGGCTACCAGTGTAAAAGGAGTTAACAAGTTAAAGAGTTAGTAGTCCGTTCACACACATACTCGTAAATATACTCATAGGATGGAGGAGAGCAAGGAGACGAAGAAGCCGAAAGATCATTCCCAGACAGATCGAGAGACTTCCGAAAAGTATTACAAAGGAGAGAGGGCCAACACTTGTGAGAGTAAGAATATACATCTGGAAAAGAGTTGGAGTGAAAAAGAACAGTGTAAAAGGCCACAGGAAGCAAGGCATTGCTTACTGCGCTTCTTATCTCTCAATTCCATTTGTTATTTTGTATTCGGTACTTTATTTCTAGAAAATGGAAACCTCATTTCACTCTATGTTCAATCTCTCCATACTTCGCATGAGTAGCTAAATTTCTGAATGGGTTGAGAAGTACTTAGCTAGCACGACTTAAGATTTACATTCTATGCGATCATCTTGTCTTATGTATGCATCATTCACCCTTTAGAGATACTTGAGAGAGTAGTCTAAAGATAGAATCTAGACTTGAGAGAGTCAGATTAGAATCGCATAAGCAAGAAATAGAAACTTAGACATAAGTTCTATTGCTATTTACACATTGCATGCACCCTAGAAATAGGTATAATTGTATTCGGTCACCTTGTTTTATCTGTGCATTACTCATCATCGCATAGACAAGAATAGAGGCTTAGACATAAGTCCTATCAACTTTATCGTATACTCATCGCATGCGTCCTAGAAATAGAAGTCAGTGCATTCTGCTTGAGAGATGACGTGTTGTTATTTGTGTGTAGCATGATCGCATAACTTGTGCACAATCTTAGGAAATGTTAGCTAAACCCCTTCTCAACCCTTTCGTCGCATACTCATTGTAACTCTACACTTTTATCAACTCTGCGTTCGACTACGTCGCATAGGAAAAATTCTTAATCAAAACACCATCCACTTCATTTGTTTTTACTACCACAAGAGAATTAAAGTGACTGTCGCATATTTATTTTGTAGTCCTTGTGTTCGACCCTGGACTTACCAGGAAACCTAATAAGGCTTATACTTGGGTCTTGTTAGGAAAGTCCACTTTTCACCAACTGCTCAATCCTATTGAGGTTGATGTGACCTAACCTTAGATGCCAAAGATGAGCATTTTCCTTAGGAGAAACCTTTGGTCTTTTATCTGTTGTTGCCGTACTGAACATTTCAGCAAGGCTTTTATGACTAACGGTGTAGTACAGATAAGTTACTTTCCATCGAACCAAAACCAATCTCCATTCCATTCTTGAAAATAAACACTTTATTCTCAGAAAAGAAGATGGTATAACCCTGTTTAATGAGACAAAAAACTAAGATTAAGTTCCTCTTGATATGAGGAACTATGAAAACATTATCCAATAACAGATAACGTTTCTTGTCCAAAAATAAATTCAGCCTACCTACAGCAACAACTGAAACAACCTAGTATTGACTCGAAGAGTCATCTCTCCCTGTGGCAACGTATGCCAGAAACTAAATCTTTGGTAAAAGAAACTGACATGGTTGGTAGCACCCGAATCTAGGATCCAAGCAGAATCATCATTCTCTACCAAACACGTCTCCAAGACCAATAAATCAAATTTACTATCTTTAGACATCCTCCTCTTTTGGAGAGTAGTGGGGTCTATATCAGAACTAAATAAGCTCTAAGTTGCATTTCAGAGAACACTTCTCTTCCAGAAACCTCAACAGAGTCAACAACAATTGTTTCCTCTTCCTGGAGTTTAACTTGGGAACTGACACTACTGGTTTTGTCATCCATCCCTTTGTGCTTCAAAAGTAAGAATTGACGTTCAAAAAAATCTTGCAATGAGTCCATTATCTCACGTGCAATGACCATGTTCTCAACCCTTTTGGCCAAAACATCAAGTATGCTAACCAAAATGTGAAGTCGGGCCAATGAATTAGCCTTCATCCACAACTCATATGCATTACGAACACTTCGCGGTGCATCAAGGGACGGAACTTGAGAACATTCCTCAACCATGACAAATTCGAGGTCGTTTACCACGAAATACATTTTACAAGACTCTTTCCACTTTATGTATTCGGTCAAATTAAAGGCATTCAACGGAAATACTAACAAGTTGCTGAAAACAAAAACACATTGACCTACGTTAGGTTTTAAGAAAATAACCATTGGAAAAAAACAAGCAACATCCAATAAGGTTTAGCAAAACTAACATGAACCTCGTGTGACATCTAGTTTTGAAATGATGCTTCAAAGGCTTAGGACAAAAGTCACCGAAGAGAGGTCAATTATCCCTCCTCTAAATTAAGAAGTTCTCAACAAGTCATTAATATCAGAACAACTCTTGCTCCTATAACGACTAGCCATCATTGATTTGGTCAAGAGATCATTAACTTACTTAACAATCTTTCATAAGTGTGACCCGCCATTTTAGGCCCTAGAGATCTGCCCCAAGCAGCCAATCCGAAGGGGAAAAATCCAATTGGGGCAAAATCTAAAGCGACCCTATCCATTTCTAGAGTTCACTTTGATCTTGACCAACTGCACAAAACCCATCCGAAGGGGGACGCACCTAAAGCGCCACAAGGGAGTACAGAATGATCTCACAGTGTGAACCAATGACAGAGACCATAGGACGTGTTGACACACACCCTTCACCAACTTACTATAGACACCCTCTCCGTCCACCTTGATATTGACTCATGCAAACACCATCCGAAGGGGGATACTCCTAGGGCACCACGAGCCCAAGCATGAATCTCACTATATGAACATTCAGGGAGAAACGTGAGTGGAATCATTGACATATCAGATACGTTTCTTCCAACCATTGAGTATTTTATAACCTAGGGTTTAGTTTACTTAGAAAAAACACAGCTAAGAATTTTAGCTAAGTGACGTTTTAGGTTTTCCCAAAAGTAACTTTTACCTTGGATAGTTCAACAATTTTTTATCATCATCTGTTAAACTCTTTAATGGAGTCTTTGATCAACTGTCGCATGCTTGCAGAAAATCTATCTAATTCACCTTTCTAGGTAGGTTCCCAGGTAGGGGTGTTCCATTTCCGTCAGCTTAAGTACCCCAACCTAGAAAGAACCCGCTTTAGACAAAAGGTCCCTTATAGATAGATTTAATACAATTTTAATCTTTTATGCCAATCAATTTAATCCTATTAAACCGATTTAAAAAGATTAAACTAGGTTGCTAATCCCATTAGAACCTTTGAACTTAGGTCTATCTCAATCCATTTTAAAACCCTTTTAAAACATGAGTTCACTCTAAGTCCACATGCAACTCTTTCTTATCAATTTTAGTTCTAATTTCTATTATAACACTTATAACGAAAATAACCAAAATTAACCACAACGCAAAGCTAACACATATGAGGCATTCATAACGCTTATAAATAGCTTAAGTGTTATGCTCAATGTATCGTTCATTCATTGCTACCTTTTTATATAACTCTTATACAAAACAAGCAACGAATCAAGCACAACATGCTTCCATATACCCTTAAACTGTAACGCTTATAGTATAAAGATGATGCATGATAATGCTCACTGCATGCACAAATATAACTCTTATATTTTCATGATGCATGCACATGCTCTCTTGTAATTTCTTCATGCCATATTATAACACTTATAATACATGATACATGAATAATTGCACAACCTAAGGTAGGTTTTTAAATCTATATGTCAAACAATTTGCCATATAAACAACATACATCACATGTATAATAACAAATGTTGATGAACAGAAAAAATTGCCTCGAATCCTAAAAAAACTAAAGCTAACTATTACAAAACAAGGGGTCTCCGATTCAAACTGGAAAATCGAGTCTTGAACCGTACGCGTCTCCACAGATCGTGCACCAAACACCCTGCGATCGTCTACACGAAAAAATAATAGCTTTGCTCAATCGTTTACTGATAACGGGTAGAAATGCACATTATTACAGCGAAATAAGTAAAACAATGAGGGAATGCGACGATAAAAATATACAAATTCATGTCCAAAAGCGTTGAACTGAGAATATTGTGATCGCATGCGCCCATCGCATAAAAGCAGCTAATTTACTTATTTTGTGCAGGAAAAATGCGTTGGCGCATGTAAAATTGCGATCCAAGAAATTTGGCGTCCGCGCGCATTACAAGATTGCAATCGCAAAGTCATATGATCATATGCGCTCGCGAGAAGTTGCTCAAGAAGGTGGCCACATAAAGACAACGCATCAAAGTGAAAGCTTAATAAATCATGATGGGATGGAAAGCTGATGATGGTCAAATTCGAATTTAGTTGACAAGCCATTAACAACACACTGTAGCAAGTACATTCAACTTTTCGGTGACCATTAATCGGTGCATCAGAGCAGAAGATTTAATGACCTCCCATCATTGCAATCATTAGAGAGAAAAGCTTCTTCACCCTGAGTCTATAAATACCAAAGGCCACCATCGTTCAAGGAGTTCGCCATATACAGAAGATAGATCATATACAAATTAGATAGTCGTTAGTCTGTAGTTATTCTTATACTTAGAAGGCGGAGGCTAGTGAAAAGAAGAAGACACCGAGAGGACATTCCTGGACAGCTCGAAAGACTACCGAGAAGCGCTATAAAAGGAGAGAGGGCCGACACTTGCGAAAGCAAGGATATTCTTTTGGGCAGAGTTGGAATGAAAAGACAGTGTAAAAAGCCACGGGAAGCAAGACATTGCTACTGGGCTTTCTATCCCTACATTCCTTTATTGTTTTGTATTCTGCACTTTATTTATAGAAAATGGAATTTTCATCTCAACATCTATTCAATCTCTCCACATTTCGCATGAGTAGCTAAATTTCCGAATGGGTTGAGAAGTACTTAGCAAGCATGACCTAAGATCTTCACTTTATGCAATCATCTTGTCTTATGTATGCATCATTCACCCTTTAAAGATACTTGAGAGAGTAGTCTAAAGAAAGAATCTAGACTTGAGAGAGTCAGATTAGAATTTAAGCTTGAGAGAGTCAGATTAGAATCGCATAAGCAAGAGATAAAAACTTAGACATAAGTTCTGTTTGCTATTACGCATTGCATGCACCCTAGAAATAGGATATGATAGTATGCGGTCACCTTGTGTATGTATGTATCATTCATCATCGCATAGACAAGAACAGAGGTGATAACTTGTAGAAATACAAGTTATTTATACTGTTTTATTTAGACATTTCAGCCAAAAGGAAGAAAAGTTGCGTCGATAGTATGGAAATTGGCTAAGAAATGTGAGAATTATAAATTGTCATCAATACACCCACTGACGCCATTGTGATGGTAGAAAAAAATGTTTCAAGTTTGTTTTGCAGGAAATCAAGTCACCACATACGTTCATGGCTCAAAAATAAGCTAAACAACGCATCTACGTCGCACAAGAAAAACCTCCATCCAGATCTGTGTCAAAACGTTGATACTCCTCTATATTTGTTTCTATCTCATTTTCATCCCTTGTACTCACCTTCTTTACTCTATCATTCACACCATGTATCAGACGCTTAATCTTAGTATTAATTGTTATGATCATTTCCATCATCGTCTTTCTGTCTATTTTCGTTCATCCATGATTCACTTTCTCCATGATGTTTTCTTAATTCCCTGGGTAATTAATAAGAATTAAGCAAGTAAATTAATCTGTATTAAGGAAATAATTTTGTTTAGCTAAAGCATGCTAGACGGCATCTTCACATGTGAGAGCAGAAGTGAAGATGCCATTCCACCTATCGAGAGAGGGTTGGAAGAATACGTTAACTAAAGCGAGAAGTAATTCCAGAGATGGAAGCAACCTTGCAAGTGTTTTTACTAATTATTCTTTCTATTTCTGATTCATACATAAAGACTTGCCATCGCATACCACGATCCTTTATATAACTTCATAGTCAGTCTCGAACTTAGTATCATGTATCATGAATCTTGTATCTTGTATCATGATAGTTTAGGACTTTACTTTTATCGCACTTTTATTTTATCAATGCAATTTATGTTTATCGCAATTTAAATTCATGTACAAACCAAATCTTTTATTAATTGTAAAACCGGTCACATATATCACGAAAGTAACACATTAAAGAAAGCAATCCTTGTGTTCGACCTCGAATTACTCTGAGAAACTTGCGTTGGAATTATACTTGGTTTCAGTGCAAGGAAACTTGTGACAATGCATTATTCCATAGCATACTACAAGCATATAGTTAACAGCGCATATATCTAGAAGTAGTAATGCATAACACAGCATCCACACTCCATTTCCATTTTTACGTCATCAAGTTTATGGCAACATGAGCTTGTTGTTCACTCATCCATATTCATATTTGTTCACATGTTGTAAGTAGAAAAACAACGTTTTCAAGCGTTACAAGAGGCTTAGACATAAGTTCTATCGACATTATCGTATACAGCGCATGCGTCCTAGAAATAAGAACTATGGCATTTACATTGGAGATGACATGTTGTTGTGTGTGTGTAGCATGATCCCGTAACTTGAACACAATCTTAGGAAGTGTTAGCTAAATCTCTTTTCAACCCGTTCATCGTATACTTATTGTAATTCTCGATTTCATCAACTCTTCACTCGAAACCATCGCTTAGGATTTATACTTAAACAAAATACCAACCAAATTATTTGTTTTTCCCACCGCAAAGGAATCAAACTCACTGTCACATAATAACTTGGTAGTCCCTGTGTTCGACCCTGGACTTACCAGGAAATCTAGTGAAATTTATACTTGAGTTTTACTAGGAAAACTTGCATGTGCAATGCATAACTCATCACCGCAAACATACACCATAATCGCATCACAATTACAACGCATCATTTACCTACGCTTCCAGAGCTAAACGATCATGTACCTTTTACTATGCGATGAAGCACAAGGTACGCGATGAAGCACTCTGCATAACGCAAACTCTTTACGATCGTCTAAATGACTATGATGCGATGAAGCAGGATCGTCTAAATGATCGTTGAGGGAGCACCTTCGTATCGTATACCGCGTGATCGTGTAGTCAGTAACTATGCGATAAGACATGTTAACTACATGATCGTTTAGCACGCTCCTTCTTCTAGACGATGAGCATCAAATGCTCCCACTACGATCGTCTACCTCCAGCATCTAAGCGATCAAGCAACCAACACTACACGATAGAGTAAACAATTTACCCCAATCGTTTAGCTTAGCTAAACCATTGTTTAGTAAATACTACAAGATCGTATAGAAAAATCTACACAATCTTTTAGTTAAATCCCAACGATCATTTACCTTAGCCTTCACGACATGACCAACTCTTGATCTTCTTCTTCACTGAAAACCGCATCTCCATGCTTCGAAACTTCATCATGAACGACTCGACTAACTCAAACACTTTGAATTACAGACTCGATAGCATGTTAATTATGCCCAAAAAACATAGAGACCCTTACAAATTAACACTTTGTAATTGAAAGAAAGCTTTAAAACAGAGGAAATTAACCTGTAAACATTCATCAACACCATCCACAAACGCATTTAACAATTAAATGCAATGCAGAAAACCTATCACGACTGTAAAAGAAGTGAAATTTGGAATATCAGAACAACCTGGCTCTAATACTAATTGAAGGAAATCAGACATGAGGATTTCCATGAGTAGCAGAAGGATCGTTCCAAATTTCAATCGTATTTGAACAACACAACTATAGCCACAAACGGAAACAACAGGCTATGCGCAAATAGAAATTACAACATGCTTTACTACACGATCAAGTGAAGAATTCACATACCTTTGAAGACTCATCTTTAACTCCCTTGATCACGAACACTCATTCATAGCAAGACGGCAACCACGAACACTCAAACACTTCGACCGCTACACTGCACGATCCACAACAATCTCGAACACAATGATCACTCGAATCACGAACACCGCGAATGCAACGAATGGCTTCCACAGAACCTATAGTGTCGAGTTGAGTATGACACCACCATAAAAATTACCTTGGTATTCTCGGTATGAGAATCTAGAAGTGTGGGCTCTGTGTGGACTTGGTTAGAGGCAAAGATTGAAGGAAGAACAATCGTGTAAACGATTGAGCAAGTGGGAGATATCAAAGCTTATCGTATAGGACGATGCCCAATCGTTTAACAAATGCTATGCGATCGTTTAGCTAAAGCTGCACGATTGTTTAGTTCATCGGCACATTGAGTGTCCATCGTGTAGAAACACTCCACAATCGTCTATCTCTCCAAGCTGTCATTTAGTAAATCGTATTTACTTGATAACCTCTCCATGAGAACTTTCCGAGAATGGAAATCTCTAATTCAACAGTAACTAAATTCAGGAAAACATTTTTCCTTTTATCTCACAGTTACCATGAAACGACCATTAACTTCCCACTCAATTGATTATTAGAGAAAAATAGATAATTATCCAATAATTAATATTATTATAGATATAAATGGTAACCAACTTACCATACTATATTTATAACCTATAGTTTCAATATTTCATCTCATGAAACATATAAACCATAACTCTTTTTCTATTTCATGGCACTTAATGTAAATCATTTACATTAACCCTTCACTTGATGTATCTCATACACCACACAGATCATATCATATATAATCGAATTACCTCTTGTCAATTTGAACATTTCAAATTAATACCAAGAACTAATCCTCAACTTGAATCCATTGAGTTACCAAGGGGACTTTATGGACCTATAGCTCGAAGCTCCAACGGTACGTGAATGACTAACTAAACTCTTTAGTCATGGGATCCACCATCCGTTAACTGCCAGACACTCCATTAAAGATCGACAGTTGAACTTTTCTTACTACAGATATATTATGTGTCCATCTTAACCAATCAATAGTGCGATAATCCTTCACAGATCGCTCGTAGGTACAACTCAGCCAATAACTATTGTGCCTCTATAGTTACATTTAACTCCTTAAGTACCACTAATCCCTCCAATGAACGTAAGTCATAGTCCTATTATGATTGAGTCCTCTCTTCCAAAGAGAAGCTGTGGCCATTATGTTCAAGCCCCGAAATCATCCTTTAAAGGAGCAATCTATCTACTTACCCCTGCTTCGGGGAAGAAGTGAATTCCATTTTGTGTAATTGAGTTTCCAGCTCCCAAATCAAACAAGTCCCAAAAAAGGTAGGCATGTTGAGTTGGCAATATGGCCACTTTCACCCATACTAATCAAAGGATTGCCCTCAAAGGCAGGAGTTCACAAAACACTCAGGATTGAGGTTATGTCACCTATGGTCGTTTAGGTGAGATGTAAGTTTCTAGTACCAACGATATTATATACAGAGACAAATCATCTCGTGGTCCGGTCTTATACAAACTCTTTGTATAGGACATCTCCGCTTGAATGTTTCCACATGAATGGTCAGGATCTACCATCTGTAGTAGTTTACAACACTTGCAAACCCCTACAAAGCGGGTCGTATCCATATTTTCACCAAGATCAGGAATCCCTCCTTAATCCTTATACTACAGACCTATTTAGGTTATCACTCAAGGCATGATCCACTTGTATATCTCATATACATGCTTAAGTTTACATACGATAACCATGGAGCTTTGTTTATTGGATATGAGTAAATGCCAGAATGAAAAACTCTTATTTTATTCATAAACAATGTGTATATATTACAAATAACGAGACTTCGAGAGAATTAGGACACCAATCCCAAAAAATGTTGAATAAACAGGAATTCATAGTTAGGTCAGGATTAAGATCGAGTTACCTAGGTCATCTAAGCAAAATAGTCAGTCTTAAATAGTAAACAGCATTAAAAGTAAGAGTGACTTATTTCTTGGTCCTATCTTATGCAAACTCATTGCGTAGGACACCCCCACTCCTCATATCAATACATGAACGAATCAGGATCACTTCGTTTGTAGCACCTTTACAACAAATTATAACAACTACAGAGTAAAGCACCCAACCTTATTCATATACTATAGACCATTTTGGCTATTTACTCGAACTTGATCCATTTTTTATGTCTCTACGTAAAGTTCAAGTATTCATGTAATAGACATGGATCTTAGTTTATTGGATTTAGACTTTATAAGTGCAATTTATAGGTTTAATAACAACTTTATTGAAGAAATGTTGAATAACATCTTTATTGATAATAGAATATGTTTAACTTTACAAACTACGAGTTTTAGGACATACAACCCAACATGTTAGATCTAGAGTTCCGCAAGAAAAAGCATAAAGAGATTACGATACTAAATCTTTACTCTTTTGTTGTACCTGCAAAACAAGAAAGCTCAATAGTTAAATAAATGGAAGACAACCCATAAGAAAAATATAGACCCAGTTTCTAAGCCCTAAAAAATCAAAGGTAGACCTTATTCAGAATATTGTATTAACAACAAGCTCAACACACCCACTAGAGAGAGCAAAAGATAGAAAGAAAAAGAGAAATGTAAAGAAAAGAAAGAAGCAAGTAGCTTTCTTTTGCAAAAGTATTATAATTATATTTTTAGTAGTTTAAAAAATCTTTGTTTTTCAAGACCTTGAAGAAGAGAAGCTCGATTACCTGGATATGAGCTGTGAAGACGGTGGAAAATTTTTGGCGGCATAACGACGCTACCACAAGAAAACAAAAAAGTTACCTTGAACCTGTTCAATGAAACACACTCCCAATAATATTCCACACCCACTTCTTCTCAACAGAAATAAAAAATCTCCAAATACTAATAAGATCATACAAACTAAAACATAATATATTAGCCTTTTTGCACCACGAGCAAGTACTCCAAAAGATGAAATCAAAGAGTTTTAACTTGCACATTATCCATATAACTAAAAAGTAAAAAGCCCCCTAAAGCAACACCAGAACTTTAAGCAACTAAAAAGCACACCAAACAGATACAAGACTTCAGTCAAATGAAACCACAAAAAACATCTCCAACTAAAAGATGCTATCAAAGGTCAATATTTGACATGAAGATAATCAATCCTAGATTATCGAAACAAGATTCCAAGGATAATTTAGATTCAAATTGATGAAGAAGCACAATAAATGGTTAAACAAGAGAGAGCAAAAGATTCGACAATGATAATGAAGAATTAACCTAACCCATAATGCATTAAAAACCCACAAACTACCATAATGCAACTATTTTCATTTAGACAAATAATGCATAAATATAAACTACCAAAGGATGCCTAAGAAGTTTCACTATCATAAACCACTCAATGGAAGTCATAAACAACTATTTTCCAATGTTGTTATGAAATCATAAATAACAAATATTACCTTGTACTTGTTATTAATGTTGTTATGAAGTCCCTTTTGTGTAGATGCACCTTCTCCACTTGTCAACCTTCTTAAAACATGTCCAATGCAATCTCCCTATCTTCCTTTCGAATCCCTAAGAATCAAATTTTAGCCATACACATCAAACTTGAACGTAACAAAATGAAAAATTCCACTCAAAGTCATTTCCTTATTGCTCAAATGAGTTAACTCCCAAATTCTAATTCGACTAGTTTTCAAAAGAACCTTACTCTGAAATAGTTTTGTATCCACTCACAAAGGCTAAGAAGAGACTGCTTTGAAAAAAAAAAAAAAAGAATTGCCTTGTCAAGAGAGAAGGAAAAAAAAAAAAAAAGATAAGAAAACAAGTAACCTATCTTCTATATGGTTCAAAACACATACTTCACTAATGACCTGAGGCAATTGAGCTTCTAGAATGACAAATTTCTCACGCAACTCTATTGGTGCAGTGTGAACATTAAGTCCAATCACCACAATATTGTTCCTTTTTCTTGTATATCCCGTTCAAGTGAAAAAAAATTGTAACAACAATTAGCTCCCTCTACCAGAGCTTCTCATGGCCAAAATTGCTTCCACCGTAAATTTCAACCATTCTTGGGAAGAAAAAAATGCCATTCTTCCTAAAACACAAAAGTCTAAGAAAACTCAGAAATTTCAAATGTTTCCATGATCAAAGGTACATAAATAATGAGTTACTATCGAGATAATTTTGATCATAAACAGAGTCGATCCTCATAGATTTAGCTAGTTTATCTGGTTGCAGTTTAACGCTCAAAGCATAAGAATATTATATTTTTCACAAAGGCACTTGAGTAAACAACAAAGTACCTTCTTGAGTTGGTTTCTCACTTCTTAATCGAGAACTTGAATAGTGTTCATAATGGATAATCTTACCTACAACGACCTTTAACCCAAATAAAAAAAACTTCTGATCAAGCCTAAACTACAAATAAAAAATATCCAATTGTTAAAAGCTAATTTACAACATCTAAATTTAATTGAGATAGCTTTAAATGGAGTCCTTCAACCTAAAATTCACCAAAACAAGCTTCGACTCTTGTTGAAAAGTGTTCGAAGGACTCTGAATCTATTTTGAAACTACAGATACAAGCTTCCAAGCATGAGAGACAAATATAAAGGACTTTAAGCTAGTTCAAAAAGAAATTTAGAGTCATTAACCTGTTGAAACATACCCAAAAGAACCTGAAGGCTTGTTGGTTGGTTTCCAATTAGACGTGGTCCTACATCAGTATACATTACATAGAATCACTGGAGAAGTTCATATTGTTGGGGTTGATGCCTAAATCTCATAGGATTTCGTAGTTTGTAATTGTAATGTACAGACATTTTATTTATATATAATAAAATATGTGATGTTTTATTTCAAAATTAGTTGCATTAACCACAAACCAATAAACTAACATCAAGGGTTATCTTGTAGCTTAAATATGTATGTAGAGACATATGGGTGAATCATGTTTAAGTGATAACCTAAATGGTCTGTAGAAAACCCACTTTGTAGATGTTACAATTGTTGTAAAGTGCTACAAATAATCTGATCCTAATCATTCATCTAGAGGCATGTGAGCAAGGATATTCTATACAAAGGAGTTTGTATAAGATCAGACCACGATATATTTAGTCTCATTATATAACGTCGTTCATAATAGAGACTTACATTTCACTAGGATGACCATAGGTAACATGACCTGAATCCTGAATGAGTTATGAACTCCTGCATATGAGGGCGGTCCTTTGATTTGTAAGGGTGAGAGTGGCTAAATCACCGACTCAATAAGCCTACCATTTTAGGGATTCGTCTGATTGGGGAGTTGGGAACACAACTACACAAGAAGGAATTCACTCATTCCCCAATGTCGGGGCAAGTAGATAAATTGCTCCTTTAAGGGTTGATTCCAGAGCTTGAGCAATGTAATGCCACACCCTCTCCTGGCCTGAGAAGGGTTTGATCATAGTTGGACTATGATTTATTGTTCATTAGAGGGATCAGTGGTACTTAAGAAGTTAGATGTAACTATAGGGGCAAAATAGTAATTTTAGCTCAGCTGTACTTACGAGCAATTTGTGAAGGGTCATTGTACTGTTGGTTGGTTGTATCCAATGGACACAAAAATATATCTGTAGTGCAAAGAGTGCTGCTGTTGGTCTTTAGTGGAGTGTCCGTCAATTAACAGATGGTGAATAATTTAATTAAAGAGTTTAATTAATTATTCACATATCGTTAGAGCTTCAAGCTACAAGTCCATGAGGTCCACTCGATAGCTCAATGGGAATAAATGAAAATCACTTTTTGGATTAATTTGAATTTTTTAAATTAACTGAGGGAATTAATTATATGTGATATAATTAAATTAATTTAATTATATATGATATAATTACTACAATGTATTTGATACATTATAGTAAGTATTTATGAGAGGAAATAAATATTTGAATATGATTCAAATATTAATTATATGAATTGGATTCATATAGTTGAATTTAATGTATATGTGATTTATATTAAAAGTCATTTGTGAGAGAGAATTGAAACTATAGGTTATATTGTATTTGATGCAATATAAAAACTATAAGTTATATGTTATATATGATATAACATATAGTTATGTATATATGTATAATAAATTAGTTATTATCTATATATAAAATATTTTAATTTATTAAAATTAAATTACTTTATTTGATTTTATTTTATCTTTAAATTAAATTAAAGGGAGAGAAATAACTTCCTTCCCCTTAATTCTCTTCATCACGTTGGTGGGTGGTTGTAAACCTTGAACCCTAATTTCCCTACTTGTGTATGTTCACTACTGAGACCAATAGGGTGAGTAGGTTAATGTGAAAATTAATGTTTAATTGTAGGGAAGTGGGTGAAGAGTTAGAAGAAATGTTTAAGTTGGAAGCTTGACTCTTGGGTGAAGCTAGAAATTGGCTAAGTGTTGTTAGTATGTAGCCCATGTGTTGGCTTTATGTTAGGTGTTGGAGTTGAGCCATGGGCATTGGCCTTATCTATTTGTCGAGGATAGTTGGATTCTTAAGGAAGCCAAGTGTGGTCGAGTGAGGAGAAGCTATGCGTCGAATGTGCATGCCAAGAGGAGCCATGTTGAGCAAAAGCAACCCTATGCATGGACAAAGCATGCGACAACCAAGTCTTATGAGGTCAGTATGCGTGTGGCAGGAGGATGTTGAGCGTTGCCAAAGAGAGGGCATATGACTGATGGGGCTGAGGCGTTGGCACAACACTGGGCGTTCAACTTAGGACATGCACACGAGGGGAAACAATGTCAAGGTTGTGCATTGAGGTGTAGCACGTAGACAAGGCCTTAGAGGTTAGCATGTGATGGGGGTTGTGGCAAGACAAGCCTCAAGCGTTCAAGCAAGCAATGGCTTGGGTGATGGTTGGGTGTGCGATGATCAAGCTTGGCATGCGATGAGTAGAGCTTGCATTGGTCAAGCTTTGCAAAAATGAAAGGGATGGAGTTGCGATGATGATTGAAGCCAAGAGGAGGCCAAGGCACAAAGCACATGTGTTGGAGTAGGTTTGCGTGAGAACTATGGTGGGCGTTGAACTTAGTTGAAGGCGTGCATTGATAGTAGATGAAGTAATCAGTCTTAAACTACCGATTAGGGGCACTAACTGTCCTAATCTCCTGAACTAAGCCCACTTGAGGTGGAGGTGTCATGCTAAGCATTTATGAAAAATGGTGGAGAGGTAGTATAAAAGGGAGGATGAATTTCAAAAGGTCAGTTTGAATAATTCCTCTGTGAAAATTGAGAGTTCTTTGTGTTGTTGGAAAGCTCTATGAGTCTAGTTTCAGAGGTAGTGCTTCCGGAAGAATATCTCACCAGAATAAGGCCGGAGAAGGAAGAAAGTGACAAGAGGTTCAGTTCACGGGTGAATCTGAGCCATCGATAGATAATTGAGGCTTCAAGACGAACCACAGAGAATTTTAAGCTGCAATTTTAAGATAAGCTTCCTAAGACAATTCTAAACAAGTTTGTAGAAGCAAATTTCTTAAAATCAGCTTTAGAATTTGAGTTATTGATGAAGAATTTTGAATCTAAAATTCTTTGAATAAGCAAGCAGCTGCTTGGGTTGAATAAGTTGGCAGCTCACAGTAGGCGCACGGGCAAACGAAGGGTTGAGCACCCCTATGTGTTTAACCTAATGTTTGGGCTGAGAAGACTTACATTGGGGACTAGGACGCATAGGTGCCTATGTGAATGACCATGTGCGGCTGAAGGAACACTTAGAGCAAGTGTTAGTTGCGTAGTGGGAATGCATTTGTGGGGTGTGTTGGCCGTATAGCAAGAACCTAAATCTCAAGGAAAATTTCTAAGTGCTTGACCTATAGCCAAGTATGCGTTTAAGTGAAGATCTTTTAGGGAAGGCTAAATGCAAGCTTAATAAGAGTTAGTCTAAAAAGGAAGACCATTGCTAGTAGCTAAATATATGATGTTGTGTCCACAGGATTGACACCATTGCTACAAACATATCAACATTTAAGGAGTAGCCCTAAAGTTGTGAGTGACTAAGTATTTATAATGATTTTTTTGAGAATCCATTATTTTAAGAAATATTATTCTCATGCTAGCTATTTTACAAAGTAGTTTTTCCAAGCAAACTATGAGTTTATGTTTTCCAAATGCATGCCATGTATGAAAGAATGTTGTAAAATTATTTATGTGTGTTCATATGCACAAAGCATGTGTTAGAGCCTTTAAACACACATTACTATGTGTTTAGGTATACATGCTTTAAAGAGTAAGTCTGAGTATGACTAATGTTACTTTAGGCTCGATACTGAAGGACTTGGAGAAGGTATTCGAGTTTTAGTACCTAAGGTATCACGGTACTTAGTTATAACCACGTGCACGTAGATAGTTAGACATCAAGGGATTGAGCAAAACGGTTCTCTCTTGACTAAGGCTTGACGTTGGGATTTAACCATAGCAGGATTACTCTCAACTAAAGATAAGTTTAATATTTTATGATGATAACAGCTTTACATGTTTAATGCTTGGAAAGTTTACATTTCAGTACATGGCTATTGTAAAGACTTATGTTTCAATATGATCTCTTTATTGAGACTTAAGCATGAGAACCTATTTTCTTTCTTAAGTCACTCACTGAGCTGATAGCTCATTCCATTTTTAAATGTTTTCTTTCCCCAGGTAGCGATCAAGTCTCCTGAAGATAGCTCTGCATCTACTCTGCCACATATGTCAGGAGTTCTAGTAACCCGTCAGCTAGGTAGTTATTGTAAATATTTGTACACATGTTATAGTTGTTGCATGTAGGGACTAAGTTTGGGAGTTAGGACTTATAAGACTTGTGTTGTAAATTTTGTAAATGTTTTGTGTTTAATGGTTAATTTTTGTTTGGCCTTAGTGGTAGCCACTGTGTTTGAGATTGCATGTTGTTATTAGATTATTTAAATAGAATTAGTAAGTAGTAAGTGTCATAAAAGGGTTGATAACTGCTGCAGTCATGTCCTTACCTAGGCTAAGGGAGTAGTCTGGGAGGGGTGTGATAGTGGTTGGTAATGAGAGGGAATTCATTGATGACATGCATAAATACATATCGTCTTAGGCCTTTTATTTAGAATTATGAAGGTCGTTAAGCAGAATATGCGGCAATTATGTTAGCAATTCATGAAGAAATGAGCTTGAGGCAATCAACAATGAGAACCTCGGCTAACCCATGTTATTATGCGTTGAACTGTCTATTTTTGTAGCTAACTCAGAAAGTGGACGCAAACGCGGAATCCAGACTATCGCATAGACGACCGCATGCGGAGAAAGTCTCCATCACAAAGGCGAACGCATTTGATCAATGCATGGGTGATGCGGTAATCAGCTGTATGCATCTATCGCATGGGAGTTGCGCTCGTCAAGCGATTACAGTCATCGTGTAGAAGTTGCGGTATTAAGTGAATGCGATCACTATACGATTGTGGCTACACGATAATGCATAATAGAAGGATCAACGCAAGGTTGATGGAATGAACGCATCAGCGCATATCTCGAGGAAATTAAAAAGAGATGTTGACATCTTACTTACCACGCTGTTAGCAGCAGAGATTCAGAAAGGACTAATGCGCTGTGAATGTCAGAATCAGAGCAGTCCATTAATGTTGGGGGCGATCCAAGCTCTATATAAGAAGCCGATGAGCAGAATTCCAACTTGTCCAGATATTTCGCCTGAGGTTCGCCTTAGGGCAGATCTAGGGATTTTCCCTGTGATTCAGACAAATGCGTGAGAAGAAAGCTTGAGAGTTCTTCATCTCCTTCATCCATTTCGAGTGACGATCGTGGCCTTTGACCCAGAGCTAGATCTCGAGAGAGTCAGCTCCACGGCCCATCCATGGCACTACCATCAGCCTTAATGCACATCCACTGGAAGCAAGTCATTGCTTCCAGGTGGTCATTTCATTTTCTCTTCTTTTCTTATATTGTATTGTATGACATTTTGTGATCAAGGAATTAATACATTATGTGTTCAATGCATTTCTATGTTTCCTTCGATTCCATCTCCATCTTCTTTACTTAGCTTCTTTACTTTCATTGCATCACTTAGTGAGATTGCTTGAGTATCGCATACTTAGTCATGTGGATTAGGGATATGAAGCATGTAGCAAACCATCGAGAGGTGTGCGTTGCGTGAGTGTGTGAGTAAACCTTATTTTCTTAGTGTGAAGCTGTAGCAACGCCTGTCTATAGACGGACGCAACGCTTGTCTATGAGTAAAGTCATCAACAACTAACTGCCCGGGAGGGTAAATGGTTGGTCACATTAAGCAATGTAAGCAAGTATTCACTAGAGACAGGAATAATCTTACGTTCGCCAAGTTTATGTGGTTACCTTGTCTTATATATGCATCCATTGTACCTTTAGAGCTACTCAGGAGAGAGTCTAAAGAAAGAACCTAAGACTCGAGAGAGCTAAGTTAGAATCAATGCTCGGAAGAGCTAGATTAGGTTTGCATAAGCAAAAATGGAGACTTAGGAATAAGATCCGTTTGCCATCACACAACGTATGCACCCTACGGATGGGATATTACAAGCATCCAAAAAGTAGGATATGGTGGTGATATGCGGCCATCATGCTCATGCGGCGAAAGCACGTGAGCGGGTTATAGGGGTTTGGGCTAGCATAGACTTCTCGGCACTTTCGCATATACATCGCACACGTCCTAGAATTAGGCTCAAGTGTGTGTAGCATGATTGCATAGCTTGCGTTGACTAAGGTTGCCCTTGCGGTCACTCTTAAGGGTTGCAATGAAGACATCTCCACATTTTATCTATTTTTCCATCCATTTACTTCCTGTCAATAGTTGTCGCGTTTCTACCTCTCATTCATATTCTTATTGCATTGTCTGTTAATTAGGAGTAGGAGTAGTGTTAGCATAGAAACACCTCCATCATTCTTTTATTCAACCGCCACATGCACATTACCACATTCATCTAGCTACAAGTCCCTGAGTTCGACCTCGGATCACCTGAGAAACTTCGATTCGCACTTGGCGTGAGCGCAAGAAAACTTGTGACAGGAATGCATGATCATTGCATACATTTGTTAACGTATAATCATTCCAACGCATGACCACCGACGCATAATAATCAATGCATACTTTAAGAATATGCATCGCATATTGCGTCCACGAACCTTAGTTTTTGAGTAATTGACTTCTAATTTCCCGTCATCATTCATCTTCTACCTCTTGTGGAATATTCACTGAAGATCTCTAAACAGAAAAGTTCTAGGTTCTAGAAATTTCTCTACTCCTCCATATCCTCATTCAATCTCTTCCCTAAAAATCCAAAATAGTTAGAGCCCACTCCTCCTAGGTTCTCACCTAAGAATATCGAGGTTGCATTCGTGGTAGTGTCCGGTTGGAGATCGATTTTTCCAATTGAAGAAACATTCTTCAAAAGGTAAGGGTTTTCCAACCCAATTTAATTTTCTGGAATTTCGTTGTCAGCATGCTGTAATTATTTGTTGTTAAATGCATAATTGTTTTCTATCTTTGTAAAATTATGACTTCTGTAAAAATGAGATTTGGGACGATCCACTTCCGATCAAGAATCTCCTCATCTAGGATCCTTAAATTGGTATCAGAGCTAGGTTTTGATCCTAATTTTCCTTTAATTTTTCAATTTTTTTTACAGTGTAATGGTGGGATTTTTTTCTTGCATTATGTTCATATGATGAATTTAGTGTTAGTGGTTGCATTAGTTGATAATTTCGGGATTGGACTGTATAGTTTATGGCTTTCTATTGTGAATTTGGTGTTGTAATGGCATAAACTTGCATTCGAGTCTGTATTTGTTGTCCTTGAGTCATTCGTTGTGGTTCCTGGCCTAATACTGGAAAAAACGAGGCGAAAAATAATGAAGTTTCGAAGAAGTTTGAAATTGTACAGTGGGTGACTGTATAGTAGCGTCATGACGTTGTGCTCTAGTGTCACAACACTATGATGCGGCGGATGAAGAAAATCTTCGTAGCATCACGACGCTCCGAAACGGAGAGGACGCGCAGTCCAATTCTGGTTTGCATGCGGTTCGTTGTCTTCTGGTCCGGTTTGGTTTATGGTTTCTCCAGTTCGAGTTGGTTAGGTTTTTCTAGACTAATTCATGGTTGGTTCGAGTTTTTTGTGGCCTGGTTCGGGCAATTCAAGACTTGGTTCACTGTTTCGAACAGGATGGATTTTTTTTTTTTTTTTTTGTAATAGTTATATTTAAATTTCCTTTTAGGTGTCCAATCTTGGTCCATTGATTGCTTTTATTTTATACATGTGATGTATGAATTTCATTTATATTTATATGCCATAAAGTACGTCATATAGTATAAAATCCCACCATAGATTATGCATTTAATTTCATGCATCATATTATAAATGTTATAATTTTAAGATGCATGATTTAATTTTATAGCATGCTCATGCATCATATAGTATAAAAGTTATAATATATGCATACATACATTAATAGTATATCCATGCATCATTTGCATTATAAATGTTATAATATATGGTTCAATATATGTATGGATATATGCTATTGTATGTCTCATTATTTTATTATATAAATGTTATATATATTAGTAAAGAAATGAAATTGCATGAAGCATGACACTACCTTAGATAATTTATAAATGTTATAATTTACTAAAGTATGTTAAAGCATTCAATGTATGGTTTTAATTTATTTTATTTGATTATAATTGTTATAACAAAAAGAAATTAGAAATTAAAATCAATAATTAAGAGTTGCATGCAAAACTTAGGTTAAAAATCATCTTTTAAAATTGTTTTAAAACATGATTCACATATACCTAAGATCACTTTTCTAATGAGATTAGAAATTTAAGTTTAATCTTTTAATTGATTGATTAAATTGATCTTCATTAAAAGATTAAATATTGTAACAAATATATCTATAAGAAACCTTTTGCCTAAGGCTAGTTCTGTCTAGGCTGGTGTATTTAAGTTGACGGAACGTAAAACCACTACCTGGAAACTTACCTGGAAAAGTGAATTAGATAGATTTGTTACATGCATGCATGTTTGATTAAAGTTTGTTAAAGAGTTTAATGGACCTTAATCAAAATTGTTTAAACTACCAAAGGCAAGTGTTGTTTTTTATGGAACGAACATGTGCAGCAGAAGAAATAATGAATCTAAAGTACTCTAATTAGGTTAATTTCAAAGAATAAACATGCTATTAAAAAAAGTATAAAAGAATAGAAGAAATACAACCTTTATAGACTTGAATCTTCACCAAAATAGCTTCAAACTCCTCATGAATGGTTCATAGACCACCGAGAGTCTTTCTGACTATTCTTCGACTTATAATGGGATGGTGGGATCCGGTGAATGACTAATTTGGAGAGAAAAAGGTTAAGTATTTGAGAGAAAATAATTATGAGATTATCAAATAATCTCATAAATTTCCGCTTGGCTAAGAAACTTAAAATTCATTAAAATTTTCCTTTTAAAGACCATTTCATGCAAAACATGTAATGTTGAGTTTGATGAGAATTTGACACTAAAAAATCCACTAACTCAAAGTAGGATTAATGAGGCAAGTGTCTTCAATTGAAGACAACACTTAGCAATGTAAAAGTTAGCATTCCCACTCACAATTGTTGGATCTTTCCACTAACTTGGCCAAAGATCAAAGTTCGACTCTCAAAGTCTAAAGTTTTTTACTTTCAAGGTCAAAAGTCAACATTTTGAATTTCATTGCATTTTTTACCTAGTCAACAATTGACTTTTGATGCAATTTTGACCAATTCCATTTAATTTCATAATTAATTCTAATAATTAATTTTTAAAATTAAATTAATATTAAATAATTAATTAAACAATTTAATTAATTTAATTTAATATTAAATCCAACACTAATCCCAATTACTTTGAATCCATATTCATAATCTTGAAATTTAAATCTTATTTAAACATCTCTTATTTTATCTCTCTTTATGTTTAATTCACAATTGAACATTAGGTTAAATATATCGTATATATTTAACGCTTTGCTCTAAGAATCAAACTCGAACACTTTAAATTCATTCTTCACACTATTCTAAGGTTTAGTCCGATATGAGCTAGTAAGGGGACTTCATGGACCTACAGTTCATGGGCTTCAACGATCCGAGATTAACCGGTTGAACTCTTTAACCTAATTAACCACCATTCGTTAACTATTGGGTCACTTCAATAAAGCCGAGTAGTTATACTCCCCTCACTGTAGATACATTATGTCCACTCAATATAACCATGATTAGTAAGTCAACCCTTCACAGGTTGTTCATAATAACAACTGGGTCAAAAGCTATTTTACCCCCGAGATAACATCTTGTTGTTTAAGTCCACTGATTCTCTAATGAACAATTAGTTTGTGATCCAATCACTAAACTGAGTCCCTCTTAGGCCAATGAGAGGGTGAGGCCCTTTGTTCAAGACCTGAAGTCAGCACTTAAGGGAACAACCTCTCTACTATCCCTAAAAGTGGGTAGGAGTGAATTCCATCTTGCACCTTATGTCCCCAGCTATCTACCCCATCTTACCCTGAAATAGGAGACTTATTGAGCTGGCGCTGTTGAGCCAACCCTCACCCATGCAAATCTAAGAATAATCCCGAATAAATAGAAGTTTATAGTTAGCTCAGGATTAAGGTCAAGTTACCTAGGTCATCGCTTTGAAATAGTCAGTCTTAAACAGTAAACAACTATAAAGTAAGAGTAACTTATATTTTGGTTCGATCTTATGCAAACTCATTGCACAGGACACCCCTGCTCCTCATGTTAATACATGAATGAATTAGGATCGCTTCATTTGTAGCACTTTACAACAAATTTTAACAATTACAGAGTGGGTCACATCCGATAGTGTTACCAGAATAAAGTACCCAACCTTATTCGTATACTATAGACCTTTTTGGCTATTTACTAAATCAAGTATCCATATAATAGTCATGGATCTTTAGTTTATTGGATTTATTCTTCTTTCTACAACGAAATGAGCAATTCACACATTCAATAACAACTTTATTTAATAAAACCTCAATAACATCTTTATTGATAACAGAATAAGTTTGTTTTTTTACAAACCACAAGTTTTAGAACATAAAACCCAACAAACTCCCACTTGCATTAAAACTCCAATGGTAACACATGATGTATTCACATAATTTTGAGTTGTTTGAGTTTTAGAGAGATATTTAATAAACTAGGGCATCACATACCCATGGTTTGTCTTCACTAGGCATCATATACCCATGGGTTTTTCTCCCACTTGCCCTAGATTATACAACTTGTAGTCCTAGACTCACTAGGTGACCCTCAAACACTTTAGCCATGAGGACTTTTGTAAACTCATTAGCATATAACAAATTTCTAACTTCAAATATAGAAGAATGCATCTTATATCCTCAACTTCTTAAAGTGATTCTTGATGCTATCATCAAAACTTGATTACATGAGTTTCTAGTAAACCCATGTTATGGTCAAAATGTCACACAACCCTCCCACTACATCGAGACACTCTCAACTCTTGAGAAAAATGCATCTGACTAGTTCTACAATTTTTGCGATAAGACCAGCTAAATCAACAACAATTGTTGATTTTCTGTAACTTCTATGGAAACCTTAACACAATACTTAGTTTATCACAGGATGGATGATCTCTCATGTGATCTTCTTCAAGAAAAGCAGCATTTGTAAATACAAATACTTTATTTTCTTTGAAGATGTATTCATCTTTTGGGTAGCCTACAGATAAGCATACTTTTGAACGGCGTTCCATTTACGTAGGGTTTTGCACCAACACCTGTGTCAGTCGCCCCCAAAATCTAAAATAACATAAACAAATTTTACGACCTCTCCATAACTCATATGGAGTTCCAAACTTATTGGAAACTACATTCACAAAATATACAATAGTCTCTATAAAACTAATTAGGCAACTGAGCGTAGCTCACTTATCAACTGAACCATGTCTAATAGGGTTCTATTTCTTCTTCCCGATACACCGTTCAACTGAGGTGCCAGGTGTGGAGAGTTGTAACTAGATTCCATGTTCTATCAAATAGTCCTGAAATATAAGGTCTACGTACTCTCCACCTCGATCTGATGGAAGTATCTTAAATGTTTTACCTAACAAGTTCTTAACTGTCTTATACACCTTGAACGTTTCAAGTGCTTCGGACCTATGATGAGTTTAGGTAAACACAATCGTACCTTGAATAATCATCTGATGAAATATTCATACCCTCTTCATGCTTTGACATTCAACGAACTATAGAGGTCGAAATACACAAGCTCTAAGGGTTCTTTGGCTCTAAGACCAGTTGTCTTCTAACTAGTTTAGATAACCATTTTTAACCAATCTCTCAATCTCATTGAGATTAATGTGGTCAAGGCTTAAGTGCCAAATATATATACTTGAAGAAACCTTTTGCCTTTTGTTTTTTGTTTCGACCATTTTAAACATCTCTATATTTAAAATAGCCTTTGCTTTGGTTGGTTTTAACACATAAGTTGTTTTCTAGTAGAACAAATAAAAATACTTCTCTTGCTAATGAACACTTATTTTTGTCAAAAGATATTTTGTACAATTGTTTTAACAAGAGATAGATATAAGATTTCTTTTCATTTCAAAAACAAAAAGTACATTATCTAATATAATGAATCTATCTCCGGATAATAACTTAAGAAACTCCTACTAATTGTACTGAGATAATCTTTCATGTTCAAAACTTGGAGAATTATCTCTCCTTCTGCAAGCAATCTTCAAGAACTAATTTTCTTGTTTTGCTTTCTTTGCTTTCTTCTCCGCAAGGTACTTTGGGCAGTTTCTTTTCCAGTGCCCTTCTTCATTGCAATAAAAATATTTTCATTTATCCACAACTTTAGCCTTGCCTTTACGGTCAATAAGAGTCTTCCCTTTCCCCTTACCCTTTTTAATCGAAACTATTGTTCTTAGAAGAAGAAGGGTCAGACTTTATCCTAGAGGATAATTCTTTGTAGACCTTATTCGTGGTGGACTCATTTACCTCTAATTCCTGTCCTTTAGATTTCAAGAGAGACTGATAAGTCTGAAACTCAATGAGAAGAGTAATCAAGTTATATTCTATCTTGTTCATCATCGCATTTGAGCAAACTGTAGGAAGTTTTTCGGAAGAGACTCTAGAATAAAATTGACCTGACTTTTCTCATCTATGACAGCTCTGTTTACTTCTGCCACATTGAAATGGACTATCATGTCCAGGACATGTTCTCTAATAGAGGCCCCCTCTTACATACAACAGTTGTAAACATACTTGATGACATCATGTCTAAGGAAAAAGGACGGCTGTCCGAACATCCCCTGCAGAGATTCCATAATCTCTTTAGTAGTATGCATGTGATTGTGTTTCTTAGCCAAAACAATAGAGAATGTAGACTCTCGCTTTTTTATTCGCCCTTATCCACCTGTCATATGCATCCCGAACAGTTTGGTTTGCATTTGAGCCAAGGTTTTGAGGACATTCCTCAGTTAAAACAAACCTAAGATCATTGATTAGTAGTATTGTATTCAAATTTGATTTCCATGTAGCATAATTGTCCCCATTAAGCTTCTCAAAAGTAAGTAATCGTACTAAAGAGCTAGTATGCTGAAAATATAAACAAATTCTATTAGAAAATTGCTTTCTAAACCCAAGCATATTTTAGAAAAGTAATAATGTACCCAAATTTCATTATTTGATTTCCAACGATACTATAGTAAGTCAGGATAAGTGCTACCGAGGGGCAATCAAATACTCCTTCACTAAAGCAAGACATTCTTGACTAAATACTATCTTCAGAATAACTCATATACTGATAGTCCTTTAGTTACCATTTTTTGTCAAGAACTTACTGACACTTAGTAATTCTATAAGTGTAATCCTCTGGTTTTAGATCTCAGAGATTAGCGGCCCCAACGATGCTACCAAATTGAAGAGTCAAAGTTGGTAAACAACCTAAGAAATCTTGTCCATTTTTGGAGTTTGAGTTGTTCTGAATCCTATGTTACAACCCTTTAAAGGGATAGTCGTGGTTAGCGACTAGCTAATGCTGACCGAAAGACGACGGCAGGCGCAACATAAGAATCTCATGATCCAAACTAATGGAAGAGACCGCATGACACATTAAAACACATCTTTCACACACTTACTATGAACTACTTCCCCTATTCACCTTGTTATTGACCCATGCAAACATTTTTTGAATGGAGCAATCGAGTTAAAATTCGACATGAAACGTTATATTAATCTCACGGTGTGAATTCTTAGGGATGTGAGAGCTAAGAATAACATATCGTATATGTTATTAATCTCCGACTAAAATGTTTTATTTATTTTTTAGTAAATATTTACTTAGGAATGTTCCGACTAATAAACAACCTAAGTCTATGTGGTTTATCCAAGTATAACGTTTATAATTGGATTTAACCTATGATGTCTAGGTGATAAACCAATTTTATATCTCACACCACTCACGTGTACTCATAAAACTAGTTAGCAACGCTCAATTATTCGACCATAATCCCCAGGTAGGAGGTGTTCCGTAAACTGTCAACTTAAGTACCCCCAGTCTTAGACAAGATTATATACTGGTTGAGTTTGTAACCCAGGTTTTATAAGATATCGACCTATTTTAATTAGGTGGTTAACCTAAGTGAGCATGCATTTATCTTTGTTATAGATTTTAAAGTCTATCTCTTTTTATAGCACTTATAAAAAGACAACAAACCTATAATAAGCATCTAACATGCTTTATATAACAATTATATAAACATTCATTTCATGCATTAATATAACAACTTATATAAAAAACCATGGAATCCTACACATGCATACTATACATTATAACACTTATAATATACTTGCAATGCATACTACATGCTTATCCTATGATGGGATTTTAAATCTACATGACACACAATATGCACACAATAGATAAACTATTTAATTCATACATTCACTATGCATGATTAAATAAACACACTTAAAATGGACTGATTTTGTCATCCTAGGCTAGCTAAAAGCTAAAGTTATTACAACAACAAATAGAAACCAGCCTCGAATCGCCTCTGATCACTTTGAATCAGCTTGAACCACTTGAAAAACGCTTGAACCGGCTTCAAAAACCCAAAAAACAGCAAAAACAGCCCAAAACTAGTCAAATCGGACCGGTCTAGACCATCTGTACTAGCTGAGCCACCAACCAGGTACATGCAGGTCAAGGGTCGGATGAGCATGTGAGTTGACGAGTTGGCTGCAGCGGAGCGCGACGCTAAAGTGGATCAAACGGACAGCTTAGGCTAGGCCTTGTATGCGCTTGGGCCGTCAACACTGAGCAGATCTGGACCGAGAATCATCAAATGGGTCAGATCGCAGGCCAAGGCCGAGTCTGGAGCTGCTACACGCATCAGTGCTTCACTTTGCAGGTTGGATCGCCATTCTGGGTCGAGTCAAAACCAGGTATGAGAGCTTTGAACGGGTTTGTGAGCTATTTTTCACCAAAAAAAAAAGTTGTCCTCTTTGTCAAAAACAAGCAATTATAACCTAAAAATGACTCTAATGACTCTAACAAAATTACAGACCATTCACAACACATTAAAGCCCATAAAACACTAGCAATTACAATAATTATTACAACCCAACAGAGAATTTGGATGCCAAAACCGAAATTATCCATTTTAACACACAACTATTCATCTCATGAATCACTACCCACTATATGCAAAAATTAACCAAAATTGAGTACTTTAAGCATGCAATACCAATTGATAAAACAAACACATGTGTAGTGGAAGAAATAACATATCAAAGTACTCTAATTAGGTTAATTTCAAAGAATAAGCATGCTATTTAAAAAAGTATAAAAGGATAGAAGAAATACAACCTCTGTAGACTTGAATCCTCTCCAAAATAGCTCCAATCTCCTCACGAACGGTTGGTAGACCACCACGATAGTCTTCCCGACTATTCTTCGACCTTAGAACGGGAGGGTGGAATCTGGTGAATAACTAATTTGGAGAGAAAAAGGTTAAGTATTTGGGAGAAAATAATTAGGAGATTATCAAATAATCTCATAAATTTCCACTTGGCCAAGAAAATTAAAATTCATTAAACTCTTCCTTGTAAAGACCATTTCATGCAAAACATGCAACTTTGAGTTTGATGAGAATTTGACACTCAAGGATCCACTAACTCAAAGTGAGATTAGTGGGGCAAGTATCTTCAATTGAAGATAACACTTAGCAATGCAAAAGTTAGTATTTCCCACTCACAATTGTTGGATGGGATCTTTCCACTAACTTGGTCAAAGGTCAAAGTTTCACTCTCAAAGTCTAAAGTCAACAATTTGACTTTTTGACTTTCAAGGTCAAAAGTCAACATTTTGACTTTCATTGCATTTTTTACCTAGTCAACAATTTTGACTTTTGATGCAATTTTGACCAATTCAATTTAATTTCAGAATTAATTCTAATAATTAATTTTTAAAATTAAATTAATATTAAATAATTTAACTAATTTAATTTAATATTAATTCAACACTAATCCCAATTATATATAACCCTATTCATAATCATGATATTTTAAATCTATTTAAATATCTCCCATTTTCTCTCTCTCTTTTATGTTTAATTCACAATTAAACATTAGGCTAAATGTATCGTATATATTTTAACGCTTTGCTCCAAAAAATCGAATTCGAACACTTCAAATTCGTTCGTCATACTGTTCTAAGGTTTAGTTCGATATGAGCTAGTAAGGGACCTCATGGACCTACATATCATCGGTTCCAACGACTGAGATTAACCCAGCTAAAACTCTTTAACCAATTAAATCCACCATTCGTTAACTACCGGGTCACTCTACTAAAGCTCGTAGTTGCCTCCTCTCACTGTAGATATATTATATCCACTCGATATAACCATGATTAGTAAGTCAACCCTTCACAAGTTGTTCGTAATAACAGTTGGGTCAAAGCTTTTACCCTCGAAATTACATCTTACTGTTTAAGTCCCACTGTTTCTCTAATGAATAATTGTTTGTGATCCAATCACTAAACCGAGTCCCTCTTCAGGCCATGAGAGAGGTAGGACTGATAACTTGTAGAAATACAAGTATTTATGCTACTTATCTAGATATTGCGGCCAAAAGAGAAGGATATGCATCGATTGTTATGAAAATTAGCTCAGAAATACAATAAATATAAATTATCACAATTATACCCACTGACATCGTCAAGATGGTAGAAGAACATATTTGGTAACTTTGTTTTGCAGAAACCAAGTCACCGCTTGAGATCAATGCTCAACGAGAAACTGAATAACGCATCTCTGTCACATTGTGCCCATCAATCAAACAATGAAGAACGATTAACGCAATGACAGCACAATGCAGCAATCGATCCAGAGCTAAATTTCAACCGCATGCGGTAATAAAAACAAACATCGCATGCGAGCAACCGATCGAAAGATGCAGCTGAGCAATGCAAAAGGCAGAGGATTGCAACACGTGTACAACTAACCGTTGTGTAGATTTGACAGTCTGATTGCATAACAGAAAGAAATTTATTCCTCCATCTTCGGAATGTTCCATAACCAAAAAGTGGGTCCACAAGCCAAGAGTCAAAGCTTTTCACCTATAAATACCCCATAGAATTAAGAGAAAGATATACTTGATACGGGTATAAATTGATACAAGGGCTAATTGCTGCTAAATTACTGAAAGAAAAGGCTGAGCTGAGTATTGATCGAAAAATCTGGAAGAAAAGAGACAAGGCCGAGAGGTGAGTCCAGTGCTATTCTGCCAGATCCCGCCGCCAAAGCTCTATACTTAGATCCCTACTACCGGTTGAGCAAGCCTGAGAGGGAAGCTCATCCTTCCGCACGATCCATCTACACTGGCAAGTAAATCTCCATCCAGATCGGCACTAAGACGTGGCGCTCATTTGTATTTGTTTCTTAACTCTATTCATCATTGTATTTCATCTTCTTAATCTCTTCATTCACAAATCTTGTATCAGACATTGAATAGAAATATTGAATGTCTCGATTGATTTCATATCCCCTTCTTCGCTATTTTCGTTCCTCCATTATCGCTTTCCTTCATAAAGTCTCTTAATCCCTTGGTAATTAATATGAATTAAATAAGTAACTTAATCTGTGATAAGAGATAAATGCGTTTAGCTAAAGCATGTTAGCACGGCATCTTCACCTTGCGAGAGCAAAGTGAAATGTCATTCTGATCTGTGAGAAGGTTAGAAGAAGTGTTAGCTAAAGCAGGAAGTACTTCCAGAGATGGAAAGAACCTTGCGTTCGTCACGTTTGTCCCTGTTTCGCCATAGAGATGTGAGAGCGCGACCGACACCAAGAGGTGTACGTCAAGGAAAAGCGGAACCAATATTTATCCTTAACGCAATTAAGAAACTTTGCGATGTTTGTACTAATATGCTTTTCTCTCTTTCTGTTTCACACATAAGACTTGCCACCACAATAACACCGGGTTTTGTATATCTTCACAGTCAGCCTTGACCTCAGTATCTTGTATCATGAAACTGGTATTTTGTATCATCTTAGATTAGATTTACTTTAACGTAATTACTTTTAACGTATTATATTTTATTACCGCATCTTTATCGCTTTACTTTACTTTATCGCATGTTTATTCTTGTACACAACAACTGTTTATTAATTGAAAACCCCTGATCGCATTATCACAAGCATAATGCAATAACCTAAAACAGTCCCTGTGTTCGACCTCGGATCACACCGAGAAACTTGCGGTGAAATTATACTTAGTTTCAACGCAAGGAAACTTGTGACAACGCATAGCATACTATAAGAACATTGTTAATTAACGCATATCTAGAAGTAATATCACATGAACTTGCATCATATACATCTATGCATTGTGTGACATAAAACTCAAATTTGCATTTGTCAAGTTTATGGCACCGTTGCCGGGGAACTAGTAACGGGGAAATGGACTTGAACCTTGCGTGCATCATTGTATAGTTTATGTCGAAAAAGGTTTATAGTGCCGTTGTCGGGGATTGGTTAACGGTTTATTGTTTGAGTACGTTTGTGGTATTTTGCAAGACAGATCTCTTTGTACTGGTTGTTCAACACGAAGAGCAATCTGATGGCTTATGAGTGCTGGAGTGATCCAGAAATTCTAAGTGGACCCAGAGATCAAGTGTATTATTCGCGCAAGAGTTTATCAGGGCTGAATTAAGTGGTGAAGAAGTATGGCTAATAATAACGAGGCTCCTGTAGGGAATCAAAGGGAAAATGGTCAGTGCAAGGCTGCATATTTTTTGCTACTAATTATGACATCCCAATGAGAGATTATGCGGCACCGAATTTTTACAACTTCTCACCAAGAATCTCAAGACCAACAGTTGAGGAGAATGTAAGCTTTGAAATCAGACCAATCATGCTACAGATGATTCAGAATATGGGTCAATTTGATGGATTATAAGGAGAAGACTCACATGTGCATTTGACGAATTTTGTAGACATGAGCAACGCATTCTCCATGCCTGATGTGACTCAAGAAAGACTTAAGTTATATCTTTTCCCGTACACACTGCGGGATAAAGAAAAGAGGTGGGCTCAGTCATTAGAGCCGAATGAGATCAAAGCATGGGAACAGTTGGTTGATAGGTTCATGAACAGATTCTTCCCTCCAGCTATCAACACAAGGAGACGGAGGGATGTGTTAAATTTTGAGCAAAAGGGTTATGAAACCTTGAGCACCGCCTGGGTGCGATTCCAACAGTTAGTGAAGAGTTGTTCGCATATCGGGATTCCCGATAGTATTCTGATGGAAACCTTTTACAATGGCTTAGACCAATCAACGCAAGCAGTTATCGATGCCTCCGAAAAAAGAGGATTAATGAACAAATCATATATAGAAGCAAAGAATATCTTGGATCGCATCTCGCGACATTCTGATGAGTGGATTGATTCCGAGATTGAGTTAAGAGGTCTAGAGCAAGAAAGAGTAGAAAGTGTTGATGTGTCAACTTATGCAATGAGCGCACTGGTCAATCAAATGATCACAGTGACTTCACTCTTCTAGACGATGGCTAATCAACAGAAAACTCTCTCTCAAGGATCAGCACAAGTTAATGCGGTGACTCATGTGGCCGCAATGAATTACGTCCAATGTGGGGAGGTACATCCAGTAGAAGTCTACCCATGGAATCAACAACCCGTATATTCTATCTATGATGAATCGTTTGGCAACATCTACAACCTTAGTTGGTAGGATCACCCAACTTCAAGTTAGGATGGGAATCACAACCAAGAGAGCCATAATTTCTATCAGAACAGTTATCAAGAGGATAGAGGAAACCCTCCGGTCTTCATTACTCCGGACTGTAACCCAGGTAATTCTCAAGGTATACCACCCCGCGTCCAACCGTTCTTATATGATACCTCTTGTAGCACCTCGTCTCTGGAATCATCGTTAAAACATTACATTGAAAAGAGCGAGGCAATGAGACAATCGCAAGCTGACTCCCTTAAAGAACTGGAAGAGCAGATAGATCAGCTTACGAAGGAATTAATGAAGAATGTGCCTGGTATGCGACATAGCAACTCAAGAGCATCTGAGCAGCAAGGTAAAGAACAATGTCACGCAGTAACATCAGAATGGAATGAGACCCTGCATAAATGATCGGACATTTACCGAAAGTCAACAGGTATTACCATTTAACGCTCGTTTGCGATTGTTCCCAGGAAAGTTGAAATCTCGCTGGTCAGGGTCGTTTCAAAATCAAAGACTATTTTTCCTCACCGGAGCAGTGGAACTACAAACTTTAGACAGGAACAACGCATTTAAAGTCAATGGTCAATGGATTAAAAGTCCGTACTACAGAGGTGACTTCGAGTGACGGCATGAACACCATTGACTTAGGCATGTGGATTAAACCATTGTGGGGGGGGGGGGGGGGGGGGGGGGGGGGGAGGGGCGGTGGGGGGGGGGGGGCGGGGATGTATTGCCGATAATTCTGAGAACTTCTTTCAATCAACACCCCTATCTATGTTTACTTGCTTTCTTTACAGTTTTTCTTTTACTGCTTTCTAAATCATGTTATTGACTGCTTTTTAGAAGTAGCATTTGACGTTTTTGGTAATTCTCTTCAATTTAATTTTTCATGTCATGCTTAATTCACTTAGTTTGTATACATTAGTAGAACTGTTCTTTAATTTTTGTGAATGATTGGATGAAACATTAGACACCGCAAAGTCTTTTTGACTTGCGTTTTTATGACATAAAAGGAAGAGAAATTAGTATGTAATGCGATGATGGGTGCATTGTGAGTTAACAAGAGACACCTTACGTCCATTACACCCAAATACATTGCGTTGAGGGGTGTGTTGCGTGCGTATGTGTCCTTTGCCCGTTCTTAGCTAAATGCACTATGTTGAGGTATCCTCCAGAAATGTGTTTAGTTAAGGGGTGTGTTGCGGGGGGCATGCGTTGTTGCCCGTCCTCAGCAAAGATGTATTTGCGTTATTTGAAGCAAGGTGTTAAATTTTAGCATGCACCCATCTGAATCAAAATTCTTTGATTCTTTGTATAGGCACAATTTTTGTATTGCGTTAATTTTTAGTTCTTTGTATACTTTGTTAATATTCAATACAATTGAGTATATATTCACTCCTTTTTGCCTGTGCTTGTTTCTTTATCATCCTTTGTCAATATTTGCGATGTTTTGATCTTTTATTGTTGCGTTATTCATTGCGTTGCCATGATGTAATATATGTTTATACTTAGAAACATTTCCCATACTTTGTAAATTCTGACCAACACTTAGTTAATTCTTAGTTTAGCAGTACTTTACATTTTATCTTTCAAAGTTCTACTCAAACCTTCTTTTTGAAATTTTTATTCTAAGTGTTTGTCTAGTCTATCCAAACAATGCAATGACGACCTTGCTTATCTTTAAATTTGGGGGTGGGGAAGGTCTGAGCAGATAAGATCAAGAATATGCGATGACTAAGAAAATGCGTTCATTTTCAATTTCATAAAAAAAAACAAAAAATTATGCCAAACTCCAATGTCAGCGCGAGGGAAAACCTCAAAAATTTTCCCAACCTGATAAGAGTTTAGTTGTGAAAGGAGCCTGCTCGTAGTTGGATGTTCGTATGACACCCGTAGGAGCAAGCCAAAATGAAGCTGGGTTTCCAAGAACAACGCAATAAAAGAGAAAATAAAAGAATGCAAGAGACAACTGCTCTGAATACTGTGAGTTAAAGTTGAAATTGGCACACAACCGTAGTTAGATGTTCGCATGACACCCATGGGAACAAACCAAAACGAAAAGTGTAACCATGACCAACAATCTCTATTAAATAACGCAAAGTTTGACCAATGCATATAAACATATCAAGTTGTTTTGACAAAGAAAAGATAAACATTCTATTTTCAAAACTAGAAAAGCATCTTTGAGAAAAATTTTGTTATATAGAAGAATAAAGTAGGGCTTTGTTAAGAATTAGCAAGGATAGAAAGAAATTGCGCTGTTAAGAAATGTGAATAAGTGTAACATTCGGAGCAGCCAATCGACGCAAAAATATAGGAGAGGAGTTTAGTTTTATTGCCTTAGTAGAAGATATGCTTGAGGACAAGCATATATCTAAATTTGGGGGTGTTATAACTTGTAGAAATACAAGTTATTTATGCTACCTTGTCTAGATATTGCGGCCAAAAGAGAAGGAATATGCATCGATTGTATGAAAATTAGCTCAGAAATACAATAAATATAAATTATCGCAATTACACCCATTGACATCGTCAAGATAGTAGAAGAAGATATTTTTACTCTGTTTTGCAGGAAACCAAGTCACCGCTTGCGATCAAGGCTCAACGAGAAACTGAATAATGCATCTCTGTCACATTGCGCCCGTCAATCAACAATGAAGAGTTGATTAACGCAATGCAACAGTCGATCCAGAGTTGAATTTGAACCGTATGCGGTAATAAAAACAACACCGCATGCGAGCAACCGATCGAAAGATACAGCTGAGCAATGCAAAGGCGGAGGATTGCGACACGTGTCCAACTAACCGTTGTGCAGATTTGACGGTCTGATTGCATAACAGAAAGAATATTTATTCCTCCATCTTCGGAATGTCCATAACAAAAAGTGGGGTCNGTATCGTATATATTTAACGCTTTGCTCCAAAAATCGAATTCGAACACTTCAAATTCGTTCGTCATACTGTTCTAAGGTTTAGTTCGATATGAGCTAGTAAGGGGACCTCATGGACCTACATATCATCGGTTCCAACGATCTGAGATTAACCAGCTAAACTCTTTAACCTAATTAACCACCATTCGTTAACTACCGGGTCACTCTACTAAAGCTCAGTAGTTGCACTCCTCTCACTGTAGATATATTATATCCACTCGATATAACCATGATTAGTAAGTCAACCCTTCACAAGTTGTTCGTAATAACAGTTGGGTCAAAAGCTGTTTTACCCTCGAAATTACATCTTACTGTTTAAGTCCCACTGTTTCTCTAATGAATAATTGGTTTGTGATCCAATCACTAAACCGAGTCCCTCTCAGGCCAATGAGAGGGTAGGACTGATAACTTGTAGAAATACAAGTTATTTATGCTACCTTATCTAGATATTGCGGCCAAAAGAGAAGGAATATGCATCGATTGTATGAAAATTAGCTCAGAAATACAATAAATATAAATTATCACAATTATACCCACTGACATCGTCAAGATGGTAGAAGAACATATTTGTACTTTGTTTTGCAGAAACCAAGTCACCGCTTGAGATCAATGCTCAACGAGAAACTGAATAACGCATCTCTGTCACATTGTGCCCATCAATCAACAATGAAGAGACGATTAACGCAATGACAGCACAATGCAGCAATCGATCCAGAGCTAAATTTCAACCGCATGCGGTAATAAAAACAACATCGCATGCGAGCAACCGATCGAAAGATGCAGCTGAGCAATGCAAAGGCAGAGGATTGCAACACGTGTACAACTAACCGTTGTGTAGATTTGACAGTCTGATTGCATAACAGAAAGAATATTTATTCCTCCATCTTCGGAATGTCCATAACAAAAAGTGGGGTCCACAAGCCAAGAGTCAAAGCTTTTCACCTATAAATACCCCCATAGAATTAAGAGAAAGATATACGTGATACGGGTATAATTGATACGAGGGCTAATTGCTGCTAAATTACCGAGAGAGGGGCTGAGTTGAGTACTGATCGGAAGAAATCCGAGAAGAAAAGAGACAAGGCCGAGAGGTGAGTCTCAGTGTTATTCTGCCAGATCCACGCCGCGAAGCTCTATACTCAGATCCCTATTACCGGTTGAGCAAGATTGAAAGGGAAGCTCATGCTTTTGCACGATCCATCCACACAGGCAAGCAAATCTCCATCCAGATCGGCGATAAGACGTTGGCTCTCATTTGTATTTGTTTCTAACTCTATTTATCACTGTATTTCATCTTCTTAATCTCTTCATTCACAAATCATGTATCAGACGCTAAATAGAAATATTGAATGTCTCAATCGATTTCATATCTCTTTCTCTGTCTATTTTCGTTCCTCCGTTTATCGCTTTCTTCATAAAGTCTTCTTAATCCCTTGGTAATTAATATGAATTAAACAAGTAACTTAATCTATGATAAAGAGATAAATGCGTTTATCTAAAGCATGCTAGACGACATCTTCACCTACGAGAGCAAAAGTGAAGATGCCATTCTGATCTGTCGAGAGAAGGTTAGAAGAATACGTTAACTAAAGCAAGAAGTACTTCTAGAGATGGAAGCAACCTTGTGTTCATCATGTTTGTCCCTGTTTCGCTACAGAGATGTGGAGCACAGTCGATCACCGAGAGCTGTACGTCAAGGGAAAAGCAGAACCGTATTTATGCCTCTAATGCAATTAAGGAACTTGCGATGTTTGTACTAATTATCTTTTCTCTTTCTGTTTCACAAATAAGACTTGCCACCACATAACACGATTTTTGTGTATCTTCACAGTCAGCCTTGACCTCAGTATCTTATATCATGAAACCTGTATTTTGTATAATCTTAGATTAGATTTACTTTAACACAATTTACTTTAACGTAATTTATTTTATTATCACATCTTTATCGCTTTACTTTACTTTATCGCATGTTTATATTCTTGTACACAACAACTTTTATTAATTGAAAACCCTGGTCGCATGTATCACAAGCATAACGCAATAACCTAAAACAGTCCCTGTGTTCGATCTCGGATCACATCGAGAAACTTGCGGTGAAATTATACTTCGTTTCAACGCAAGGAAACTTGTGACAACGCACAGCATACTACAAGAACATTGTTAATTAACGCATATCTAGAAGTAGTATCACATGAACTTGCATCATATGCATCCATACGTTGTGTGACATAAGACTCAAGTTTGCGTTTGTCAAGTTTATGGCGCCGTTGTCGGGGAACTGGTAACGGGGGCATGGACTTGAACCTTGCGTGCATCATTGTATAGTTTATGTCGAAATAGGGGCCCCTTGTTCAAGATCCGTAGTCAACACTTAAGGGAACAACCTCTCTACTATCCCAAAAAGCGAGTAGGAGTGAATTACGTCTTGCACCCTATGTCCCAAGCTATCTACCCAATCTTACCTCTGAATGGGAGGCTTATTGATTCGGCGCCGTTGAGCCAACCCTCACCCATGTAANCCCAAGCTATCTACCCAATCTTACCTCTGAATGGGAGGCTTATTGATTCGGCGCCGTTGAGCCAACCCTCACCCATGTAAATCTAAGGATATCCTGAATAAACAGGAGTTCATAGTTAGCTCAGGATTAATGTAAGGTTACCTAGGTCTTCGCTTTGAAATAGTCAGTCTTAAACGATAAACAACGTTATAAAGTAAGAGTGACTTATTTCTTGGTTTGATCTTAGGCAAACTCATTGTATAGGATGCCCCTTGCTCCTCATGTCAATACATGAACGAATCAAGATCATTTTATTTGTGGCACTCTACAAAAAATTTTAACAACTATAGAGTGGGCCGAACCATTTTGGCTATTTATTGAACTTGATCCACTCTTATATCTCCACAAAAAGTTCAAGTATTCATATAATAGCCATGGATCTTTAATTTATTGGATTTATTCTTCTTTTAAAATGAAATGAGCAATTCATACATCCAATAACAATTTTATTGAATAAAACCTCCATAACATCTTTATTGATAACATAATAAGTTTATTTTTTACAAACCACGAGTTTTAGGACATAAAAACCAATAATTTTTGGGCAAATTAAACAATCACTTAGTTAAAATCAATAGCTGGATTTTTCTAAGTTAATTAACCCTAGATAAAACGCTCAGTGGGAGGAAAATAAGTATGTGATACTTCATTCATCCTCTTCATGTTTCTCCTTAAAGTTCACACTGTGAGATCTATACTCGGCCTCGAGGCACCATGGCTGTCTCCCTATAGGTGGCATTTGTATCGATCAATATCAAGGTGAGTGAAAAGAGTGTTTATAGTAAGTAGGAGCGAGACGTGTGACAACACATCCTTCGGTCTCTCTCATTAGTTTGAAGTAAAGTTTCATGCATGGCCTTGTGGCACCGTGGTGCCCCTTAAAGGATGACATTTTTGCATGACGCTTTATTCAACCTCCAAAAATGGATAGGGTTGCTTTAGTTTTATGTCCCATTCAGTTTTTCCCTATGGTTGGCTCATTAAGGTGGAACTTTAGGACCTAAAAAAAAGGGGTTACACTTATAAGAATTGTTAAGTGAGTTTAACAAATTCTGGACCGAACAATGGTGACTCATAGTTACATGAATAAGGAGTTGTTTTGTCTATTAGTTGAGAATGTCTCATTTTCAGTGAAAGGGCACTTGATCACCCTACGGCGACTTTTTTCCTGCCTCACTAAAACATCATTGCAAAATAGATGTCACTTAGGGTACATTAGATTATTTTGCTAAAACTGATTGGTTGTCTTGTTGGTTTAATGCAAATAGACTAATAATAAATAATTTGTATGGTTTCAACAATCTTTTATGAATATGACTTCCACTACCTTAAATCTACTCGCCGCTAACAAACTAACAGGCAAAAATTACACTTCATGGAAAAACACGATCAACACAATACTTATCATCGATGACTTTCATTTTGTCCTTAGGGAGGATTATCCTTTCATTCCAACTCTTAATGCTACTTAAAATGTTTGAGAAGCATACGAGCATTGGACACGGGCAAACGAAAAGGCCCGAGCATATATCTTGGCGAGTCTTACCGAAATCTTGGCCAAAGAACTAAAGCCCCACGAGATCATGAGCCTCAACGCAAAATTCGGACAATGGTCCACACAGCATCAGACATTGACACTACTCAAAACACATCTTCAATGCTCGTATGCAAGAAGAAGCATTGTTTTAAGAACATCATTTCTCTACATATAAGGTCGACTCTCAACATGGTGGAGATAATACAATCCATCGATGAAGTCAGCCAGGTTAGCTTATTTTGGAAATCTTTACCTAAAGTTCCACACTTCGTAGCAATGCATTTGAAACAGGAATTGACTAACAACTAACCATCTTGTTCAACGAGTACAACCTTCCAGTCCTGATAAAAAATAAGGAACAAAAGGGCGAGGCAAATTTGCTTCATCCTCTAAGATGCACACAGAGGTTCGACCTCTGAGACAAAGTCTGTACCTTCTTCCTCCGACACCAAAAAGTGGAAGAAGAATAAAGGTGGAAAGGGGAAAGCTAACCCATTAGTTGCTGCACAAAAGGGTAAGAAAGCCAAAGTTGCAAAGGGAATATGTTTCCATTGCAAAAAAAGGGACATTGGAAGTGGAATTGTCCCAAGTACTTGGTAGAAAAGAAAAAGGTCGAGCAAGGTAAATATGATTTACTTGTTTTGAAAACCTGTTTAGTAGAGAATGATGATTCTGCCTGGACTATAGATTCTGACGCCACTAACCATGTTTGTTCTTCATTTCAGGGAATTAGTTCCTAGCGACAATTAGAAGCTGGTGAGATAATGATGCGGGTTGGAACTGTGCACATCGTTTCGACTGTGGCAATGGAAGGTCTCCAAGTAACTTTACAAAATAAATTCATTTTACTAGAAAATGTGTATATAGCTCCTGTTTTAAAAAGGAACCTAATTTTTGTAAAGTTTTTACTTGAATAATCTTATTATATCAACTTCCATGTAAATAAAGTGATTATTTCAAAAAATGGTGTTGATATTTGTTCTGCAAAATTGGAAAACAACCTTTATGTGCTATGATCATTAGCAACTAAGGCACTCCATAACACTGCAATATTTAAAACTACAGTAAATCAATATAAAAGACTTAAAATTTCTCTTAAAGAAAATGCTCAACTTTAGCACCTAAGATTAGGACACGTCAATCTCAATAGGATTGAGAGATTGGTGAAGAATGGACTTCTAAGAAAGTTAGAAGAAAATTCTTTACCTATGTATGAGTCATGCCTTGAAAGCAAAATGACTAAAAAACCTTTTGTTGGAAAAGGTCACAGGGCCAAAGAAACTCTAGAGTCAGTACATTGAGACCTCTGTGGTTCGATGAATGTCAAACAAAGGGGAGGTTTTGAATATTTCATCACCTTTATTAATGATTGTTCAAGATATGGGTATGTTTATTTAATGCAACACAAGTTTGAATCTTTTGAAAAGCTCAAAGAATTCAAGGCTGAAGTTGAAAATGCATTAAATAGGACAATTAAGACATGATCTGGTCGAGTTGGAGAGTTTATGGACATAACATTCCAAAACTATTTGATAGAACATGGAATTGTACCCCAATTCTCAGCACCTAGTACACCTCAGCAGAATGGTGTAGCAGAAAGGAGAAATCGAACTCTGTTAGACATGGTTCGGTCTATGATGAGTTATGCTTTCTTACCTGACTCGTTTTTTGGTTATGAAGTAGAGACTGCAACATAACTGTGTTCCATCCAAGAATGTTACCAGAACATCTTTAGAGTTATGGAATGGTCGTAAAGCTAGTTTACGTCATTTTAGAATCTAGGGTTTTCCAGCACATGTGCTTGAGGAAAATCCTAAGAAACTGGAATCTCATTCAAAATTGTGCCTATTTATAGGCTGCCTCAAAGGAATGAGGTGGTTTCTTCTTCGACCCTAAAGAAAACAAAGTGTTTGTACCGACAAACGCTACTTTTCTTGAAAAAGACCACATATAGAAGCACAAGCCTCGCAGCAAAGTTGTGTTGAATGAATTTTCCAAAGAAACTATTGAACCTTCAAAGAGTTGTTGAAAAGCCCAAAATTTCAACAAGAGTTGTTGAAGTTGGATCATCTAGTAGGTCAAATCCATCTCAAGTGTGAGAGAGCTTCGATGCAATGGGAGGGTAGTAAACCCACCTGTCCGTTACATGGGTTTAATAGAAATCCTAACTATGGTAGCTGACAGAGATGTTAAGGATCCATTTTCTTGCAAGAAGGAAATGGAGGATGTTGACACCCCAGTGAAAAAAAAAATCATTTTAACACCCCAGTAAAATATATATATATATGCAAGGATAAAAAAAAAAATCATTTAACACCCCAGTGAAAAAAAATATTTTTTTTTAAATAAATCATGCGATGTCCAGGAATCTAGTAAAGCCCTTTTTTAAGGTTAAACTTGCGATCACTAGGTCTTAGAAATATTTTAAGAAGAGACTTGAATAAGAATTAAGGAAATTTTGGTGTATAGGATTTGAATGGCGTATCCTTGAGAAATCTAGGAAAATAGATTGTGGTCGACTTTCTAAAGGAAATCTTTAGCCTATGCTTAAGGACAAGCATTGTTTAAATTTGGGGGTGTGATAACGGGAAGAAATGCATGTTATTACAGTGCTCAGTTATTAAACAATGAAGGTTTGCATTGTTAAAATATATAAGATTGCGTCCAAAAAGCATTAAGTTTATAACATTGCAGTTGCATGCGTTCATCGCATAGAAACAGTTAAATTTTGTATCTTTGTGCAGAATATGCGTTGACGCAAAGCATAAAATGCGATCACAAGAAAGCCGGTCGAGCGCAGCATTACCGCAAGGCTTTGCGGTGATTTGTGCTCAATAACATCTGCTCAAGAAGGATTGCCACATAGAGTCGGTGCAACTTGCTAAGCACATCTAGGTGAAAAGCATAATTAATTACGATGGGATAGAAAGATGATGAAGGTTGAGTCCGAATTAAGTTGATAAGCCATTAACGATAGCAAGTACACTCAGCTTTTCGGTGACAAATATTCGGCGCATCAGACAGAGAATTAAAGTCATCCCATCAGTGCAATCATAAGAGAGAAGACGCCTTTCACCCCAAAGCTCTATAAATACCGAAGGCAACCTTCAGAAAAGGAGTTCAGACAGTTCGAATAGTTTGGATAGTTAGAGAATTTTCTCCATAGTTAGAAGTAGCCTTGTCCTTAGATTTTCTTTTATTTAAGGTGGAAGCGAGATTGTGCCGATAGATCGATCCAGTGAACTTGGGAGAGTGTCAGAAGCGTCGAGATCAGAGAGAGGGCAAGCTCCTGTGGAAGCAGGATTATCTTTTGAACATAATAGAGTTGATAGTGTAAAAGCCTTGGGAAGCAATGGATTGCTACCAGGCTCTTTATCCTTATCTTCCATTGTCATTTTGTACTTAAACTCATCTATAGAAATGAAATTTACTTCTTTATATCTGTTCACTTTTTGTTTATTATGCATGAGTAGCTAAATCTATCGAATGGGTTAGAAGCACTTAGCTAGCATAACTGGGGATTTTCACTTTATGCGATTATCTTGTATTATGTATGCATCATTCGTCCATTAGAGATACTCGAGAGGGTAGTCTAAGGACAGGATCTAGGCTTGGAAAAGTCAGGTTAGAATCTAGGTTCGGGAGAGTCAGATTAGAACGCATAACTAAAAGATAGAAGCTTAGGAATAAGCACTGTTTGCTATTAACGCATCGCATGCATCCTAGATATAGGATATGATTGTGTGCGGTCACCTTGTCTTTGTGTGCATCTTGCATCATCGCATAGGAAAATAGTAGAGACTTAGAAATAAGCTCTATGGACATTATTACATTCAACATATGCGTCCTAGAATAAGGAGCACCGCATTTGCATTGGAAAATGACTTGCTGTCGCATGAGTATAGCATGATTGCATAGTTTGATGCATTCCCGGGAAATGTTAGCTAAAGACCTTCTCAACCCATTCCTCCACATACTCAATGTATCTACCGCATAATCGATATTTTCTCAAATCTGCCGCATACATTTATTTTATACCACAAACATCAACCCAAACAACTATTTGATTATTTGGATACCGGAAAGTCTTCCTACAAATTATCACCGCATATTGTTTTCCCTAGTCCCAGAATTTGACCCTGGACTTACCAGGAAACTCAGTGGGGTTTATACTTGGATTCTACTGAGAAAACTTGTTGCTCAACGCATTTCCATCACCGCATCTCATTCCATAATTTCATCACATAAAATAATGCATCAAGTTTTTGGCGCCGTTGCCGAAGACTTCGGCAAATCAGTGTGCTAAAGGTAATTTTTCTGCTTTCTTTGCAGCTCTCAATCTCTAGCGAATTACGACCCAGAGATTGAGAGGATGTTCCGACGACAATTAAGAGACAGCCACCAATAACAACAACCAGATAAAGACGATATGGCAGAGCAGCCTGGAAACGGAGCACCAAACAAAAACAACGTCATGGCGAATCCA